>NC_091942.1:11242500-11542500 GCF_041260155.1 Ptychodera flava | reverse complement strand
AATATTTTTGCACCATATTAATTGTAAGGTGGATTATATTTTATAGATTTACTTTACGTCCAATAAGCTTTTCAAATCATACCTGTTACTCACTGACTAGATTATACTTACTGCTTCACACTTTTCCGCGATTTAGTACAGCTAGAAGATCGTGGAGCTTCGGAAGGGGATGCATGATCACCCAGCATTTATTTGACGGAAATTTAATAAGCATTTCATCCGTGGTATGCATGCCATTGAAGAGACATGTCAATATCAACTGAATTGAAGAATCTTGCAGTATTCACTGTCATTATTCAAATTCGTATGAATAGTGATGCATCAGCGTTTCATGATCATTTGAGCCTTAAGCTTAATATGATAGATGCGTTATTGTTCGATAAAATAGGCTTTAAATAGTACCACGATGAATCAGTATTACATGAAATTTCGAAATTCATACGATTGCAACCAGTTCTGGTTGATTGCATGTGCACAGTAAGAGAATGTGCTTAACTTCACCCCTTCTATTTATAGTGCATCTTATTTAACTCTATATTACTCGAGTCATGTATGTGATCATGTTCAGAAAAAACGGTACTAAGCTGTTTATTGCAAGTGTTATTTTCTCTTAACAAAGTCCAAGTATACATTACTTATCAACATATGCAATTATTCAGAATATTTCCCATGATTCTAAATTTTTTAAGTTCATCATTAACAATAATTGTTTCTTTTCGAACGACGTAGAGTCTTAGCGAGACTAAATAACATTGGGTCCATGTTAAGATGAGAAAATTATCGTATTGTATATGGTTATGGTACCTTCGAAAAAAGGCACCCTGGATAATTGCTGATTACTACCAAATTAAAATGTACATGCAGCTCTTTATTCCTCAGCTGTATACATGCAAGAGTATTCGATTTTCTTTTAGTCGCAGTGCCCTAATTTTAAAGGTAAAATAGCATTTAGTATTGACCAAACCGTCGTATGATAGTTTCATTACAAATCAGACTACCTATCGTAAAAGGGTACATAGCTTCTGTACGTAAAGTGTACATGTGAACAACTACTATTATAGTGGACTGTGATGTATCGTATGATCGATCGACCGTTTCAAGACAAGCTGATTTCTTCCTCAAAGGGGATGTCGGCGGAAGGTTGTGAAATTGTTTTGGTCTCCATAAAAGATGGACCGAAACCAATTCTCCACTGGTTTGGCTACGAATGTGAAACGGAACTGAATTTCCATCAGCTTTTCCGCGATCCGCGATTGATCACCATATTGGGTCTCCACCGGGCAAGCAGGTACTTGAAATGTTCGTTGCTGAATGCCCCAGATAGTTCTCATGTGGTTGAAGTTGCTCTTACTTTGAACAGTGTTTCTGCTACCAAACGATTGGGGCATTTTATAAGTCCGGATTAGAATTCAGTTATCAAAAATAGTAATGGCCATTCGGCATTACACATGCGTAGTTTGTCTTGACAAGCAACGGCACTGATCGCTGAACGTCATTTTTCTTTCATTCATATGCAAAAATAACATTTTTTTCCGCATTTCCGCAAGAACGATGAAAATAAAATCTGCTAGTGTTACAATGGCTACTAAAAGTCACACTAAATCTGCTATTGTTACAATGGCTACTAAAAGTCACGCTAATTCATATGACTTTATGGCTTGACTGCGCACGTAACAAAAAAATTTGTCCGAATTTCAGGAAGCGGCGCGATATCCGATGTCGCGCGTGCAGCTATATTTAGTAGCACACCTGAAATCGCGATCAGCGCTATTTGAAGTAGGATAAAAAACTAGTTGATACACAGAATTCACAGAATTCAGTATAAATAACCAAAAGTTACAGCTTATAGATCATTTAACTCAACAGGAACTGTGAGCAGGAATAGTATTATTTGACACTTGGGACAAGGAGGATTTGTACTCAGGGCTATTATGATTTGTTCAGCTACCCACACTTCTTACTACAACAAATGTAAATATATGAAAGAGACATTATTAGTTTCATCTTATACCAAGATGTTTGGCATTTCTTTTTTGAGTGACAACTACATACTTTGTTATAATCAGTAACTTTTTTGCAGTTTAATATTTGAACTTTTCAGGTTTTGAAAGAACACGTTTTGTTACGTTCTACCTAAACATTTTGAAATTCATAGATGTACAAGTTGTCAAAACAACTATTACTGTTCCTTTTTTTCTCACGTTGTTCATCTCGTTATCTATTTCGCCTGCTTTTACCTGTTGGCTCGTCTTGACGTGCTGAGAGGTACCGATCTTCAAACTATTGACTATACGAGATGTTCAGAGTTCGTTGGTACTACATAGATTGTATTTCTCGGTAGACAAGATTGGCAGGTGCCATCGTCCAAGATGCGCTTCTCCAATTGTCCAAATGCCTTGGACTAGTCTTTGGTCATTCTGCCTAATTTTCTCTCTTGCCCTTTGTATTCCCTTTCTCGTATTATTTTAGAATATGATTTTAAACGTGATCTTTAAGGCTTTCCTCTGCTTTGATCATGCAATAGACATGAATTAAAGATAAAATAATACACCAAATCGTAAACGTCAGTACACGTCTAGATCTCAAATTTTCATGTCTCAAATAATATCCAAATGTGTTGCAAACCCATCATGGGAAGTTCTCATGCTCCTTCATTAAGTGTTGAACTGGACTACCTTTTTTTATTCTAAATATGATTTAAACGTATTCTTATCATAGTTGAGATCTTGTAATTTTAATTAATAATTTTGCTGGTGCCTATGACCAATTAGAACATGAACCTTCGTCAGAGATTAACTATCTCCGTAACACAACCATTTGATTACTCTCATACTGTACATGTGGTACATTATGTACTGGTATGATGTTTATTGTAATTGTTTGCTATGGAATTTTGTTCAGACTCACAGTTACCCTACAATAACTATGGCTGTTTTATTTATATAAGGTGTGTTTCCAAGCATTGTTTTCAACGTGCTTAATGAAGAGCACAATAAACACTGCATTGTAAATGTAATTGTTGAGTATTTATACTTGTGACTAATCAACCGATTGGAAAGGTTAAGTTTATGGATTGATTTTTGTACTGTTTTTTTTCTGTGTTTGTTTGGGGTTTTGTGGGTTTTTGGGTTTTGGGGGTTTTTTGTTTTTATTTTTGCTGGCTGGCTGGTAGGTTTTTCAAAAATCCAAGGATTACAAACAAAGAATTTTCTTTAAATGGCCTTACTGTGAAAAATATGGACACCGTGTCAACCTCATCTTGCTTTAATGTATCTATTGTGCAGTGGATAATGCAAACACCAATACAGGCTTTGAGGGTTTATGCAATAAGCACACCACTGGGAAAGCAATCGAGATTATCAGCTTGGTTATTCGAAACGTATTATTCAAATTCGAATTTGACTTTTTTGTGTGTACAAGTGCTTTTGCTGTCTTTTCTGTGCTGTTTTGTGTGTATGTTTATATAAAAATTGACTGAGTATTATTAATTTTGACCAAGTGTTATTGGATTATAGATATCATTATTTTTCAAATCAAGTATTACAAAAGCATAAATGAGCACTATCACTCATAACTTTTGAAAACAACTACCATTTATACTGACGGAAAGATAAACACAAATCGCAAACAAAGGGAAATTACTTGATGAGCTTTGGAGGTACTTAACGTAAACAGTTCGGATACCTTCTGTAGCAACCATAATTTCATAGAAAAATATAATCTTACATTTTTCGTCTTAGAACATGCGAGGATTCTGGTGAAAATTATGCTAAAATTAGGTTTTTTAATGAAGGAATTATTCGGAGCACACTGACAGAACTTAATTGACAATTGTAACACACGAACAGCTGCCATCGAGGCAACACATGTCATATAAAGCAATGGAATTCAGTGCACATATTTTGAATAATAACCACATCGAAGATGTGTGTCCGGCGTTGTGATAATATCGCCGTTCTACATGGGGAATATTCTAGGAAACGCAGACATGAGAGAAATACTTACTCATTCACCCTACTGCCCACTCATAAAGATTTTAAATGGAAAAAGAGTTGGTATAGAGTTGATGCTGATAGTTGGAGGCCAGCTGACACTACAGAAAATTAGTGAATCCGTGTTCTATGTACATTTAGTCCATGTTGGTTTCGAATCTCGAGGGTTTATGTTCACGTCAAAATTGCAGTTTTTTATGTTTGGAGTTCGTACTTTGACGTTTTGAGGAGACAGTATCCGACTCTTGTTTTACATTGCGTACATGATGAATCTAGGTAACTGCTTTGTGCATGTTTAACAACGTACAGATGTTTCCGGACGTTCGTGAATACTTGTGCATACCAGTCATCGATAATACTTCAACCTCTCGATGAGCAATACTTTCCTTTGATTTTAGCTTAGCCGTATTGATATTATCTGTGTTAGCGGTTGTAGAAACAAATCCGATCTTCCGCATTATAGAATATTGGAAAACACTGCGACGTTGAATGGAATAAACCTGTTTCGCCGTGAGATTAGCGTGCAATCATCAGAGAAGGTTCAATTAGTATTTTTCTTGTGAGGTTAATGCTTTTAATCTCGACATTGTTTAAGTTTGAATCGGAATCCGCTATGGAAATAATCAATTGGGCGCAAATAAGCCAGTAGTAGCATCGAGTTTTAGGGAAAAGTAACTATCATGATTCATTTTGGAAACGGGTTTAATTTCCGTCTTTTATGTGCAATCTGGATCTGGATAGGCTACTGTATGTTGTCGCATCTGTTTCCCATGGTATCAGATGGGAATTTCGAAGTACTTTAAAGAGGCTTGATACGTTGGGAAGAAATATGTTTAAGTGGCTGATATCACGAATACTAGGAAAATGGGGGAAAGTATGAAACATGCTCGCTGTGAATTGGAGAATCATTCTCCGACCGTCGAGTTTGGGGACGCATACATAAAAAGACGATAGGCTGTTTCGTTGACAGTTTGTGCTTAGGTGAAAATGCTCTCTTCGAGCTTGATATACCTAACGCCTTAAATAATGTAGAAGTTGAAAAATCCGCCATGATCTATGGTACATAAGTTGCGTGTCGAGATTTCGAAATCAATCTAACTTGAGCCCGAGAGACGCTCCTTGGCTCCTTTATGTACATAACCTAATGAGTTGTGTATCATAGTAGTGCTAAATCTTCCAAAGGATGGCCACTGGAGAATATATCGCTGTATTATGTCTTTATCAATAATGTCATGTGTTATTTTTAAATTTTGATGTTGACTTTCTACAGAGTTAACAAATTTCTACTCTGAATAACAATCTTGCTTTGATACGATTCATGAGATTTGCTCATCTTGCCGAAATATTTATGGTTTGAAGTTGCAAATATCCATTTGACAGGCCTATGTCAACGTTAACATCTACGATCATAATTGAAAAGATATTAGTGTTTTGAAAGATCTAGCCGTGCTGCAAGGTTCATGGCATTCTATGTCTCATAAGGTAACAGATACCTGGCACTTAAGCTCTTTATAACATTGATAGCAATATTGTATGGATAGACGTTCAAGCTGAATTCGACAATAGATAGGTTTGGCTGCACGTTTCAAGGGAAGATGAACGCATAACGTCACGAGTTTCTGCGATGACGTCATAGACTTGTGCGTACGTTTTCGACGTACACAGATCCGGCGCCACGTATTAACGTGGAGACAGCTGATTTCACGTAAATTGTAAACATGTACATTTATTCTCATCTTTATATAGCAATACATGACATAGATTGTGAATATCTCTGAAATTACCAAACGCGGCGCATTCGGATTCTCAAACCAGATCTGTATGGGTTTTGAGAGCCAACAAGCAGCTAAGCTACATTTCCATTCTATTGGGTAACGTTGAATTCTAGAGAGAGATCATTCCAGCCAATAAACTTCGGGCTTTGTTTGGGATGATGAGAAATGACAGAAAATGTGGCTGGAGCACATCTTTTCTGTAAGAGTGTTTCAGCTTCAAATCACAATTTATTTGGTTCCCCCTCTCTGCTAATATGTAGTGATTATGGATCATGAGTGTTAACATCATGAGGGTACAAGTGTCGATTATACGAAGACAAAATTTCGGCTTTTGCTGAGTATCGTTAAATAGGCCACTATGGATACGAATTCAACTTAGAGCTGATTCAAAAAAGATAGACAAACTAAGCTAACTAGAGTCTTCGGGAAATGAATGGGCTGGATTGTTCTGATATTTAAATTTATGTATGCAAATAATTACTTACAGTTCCTTCAGAGGTTCTTCCTTTGGCGTAAAGTCTTCGAAGCGACCTACCACAAGTTCGAAACCGCTAGAATATCAAGAGATGTTCAATAGATAGATACATACTTTGTCGGGTCTCTGCGCTCATTTGACACATTGCACTGCGAAAGAGACTGCGCAGAAGGTGTTTATATTGCAGTTGGAAGGTATCACAGTGAACCGTTTTGCATACATGATTAGGCTATTCACTGTCAAAGCTATTCTTAGTGTGAGATGTCACACAAAGTCTTGCACTCATTAAAAAGAAAGTGTAGACTGTAACAGTTGGAAAAGTTGAAGAGATAATTACATGTGGATCGTAAAATTATGTCATAAACAAAAAAGACATGTAACATTTAAAGTGAGCACTCAAACCGAAATCAAGACGTTTTTCGTCTACAGACAACAGCTTATGTGTGAACATGAAAAGCTCGCTTCAGGTATTGCATGTCTGTAGACATGTTAAATATTACTTCATAGATATATCTTCTTTGTAGGTTTACGTTACACGACATTAAGTAGAACAAAGATATGTAGAATTAGGTCAGGCGACTGTTAAAAATAGATTTTGCGGCCTATGCAAACCAAGTGAACTCTCGGGCTGTAATCAATGGTAGGCACTGCAACATACATTAGCTATTTACGAGTGTTTACTAACAGAAACTCTTACAAAAGATGTGAAATTTTCAAAGTATCGTTGCAGTTGTCAAGCTCATGCAATTGCCAGTGTTTCATTGCAACTAAACTCGGACTTTCAAGTGTAGTCCTTTTTGAGGGGCAACATTTTCAATATACACAAGAACGTAACGTTTAAGGTCGTTTTTGAAAAGGCGTTTACTAGTTGAGAAACAGTTCGATGAACTCATATACATCTCTTTGCTTAATTGCACCACGAGTTAAACAAGGGCTGATGACATCTTCAGTAATTAATTTCAGCGGGAATAGCACTATAATAGTTATTAATTCGAACACACTCTAAAGCATACTGATGCTTCATTGCGCTTTATTAGAGTTTGTCAATAAAGTAACTCGTCTCGCGGCGAGTACAAAAATGTCAAATAGAGATCAACTCAGCAGGAAACAGAGCTTTGTTAGAAATAGGCTTTTACAGGATGCATATACTTATTAAATATGCAGAGAATTCAGAAAAAAGTATGACAATTGCTACTTTTATTTGATCTCGACGAATAACTTTTAAATGAGCTATTCCATATTCTTCATGACTATTACGTAGCATTTTATCCTATACTCCATCGTCACGCTGTATCTTGTTTGTCATTAGAGGCTGAAGCATTCTGTCGAAATACCAAATTCCAAAATACAGTGTCACTAGTTTCCATCTCAATTATTGAAATACGAATGTCTAGTTGCGGTTCTCCTTTGACATTAATTTAGAAATGCATTAAAAGAAATTGGTAAGTCGACAAATCTAAAATAACCAAATTGAGAGTCGGTTGGGGAATGTTCCAATATTTAATTCTTACTGTTAAATGGGACAGATCAAATATTAAAATATCAAACATTTATTAACGTCAACATTCCTGATATATAACTTCATTCGACCGATAATTTTAAATACATCTCATGTGGAACGTAGCAAAAGCACTATAAAGAAGATATTATCCCAGGAACCGTTAAGAAATCCTTTTAACCGTTGCCGACCATTAATACGCTTATTAAACTTAATGGAGCAAATACGACGGTTTTGATACCACCATTTTAGGGGCAATTTTTAACACAGCAGTAAGAAATATCTTTGACTCGTCCAATCTCTTTAAGTGTGTAGTCGGGTCAACCTAGTCAAGGCGAAAGAAAGATACAGGTTGACACGCATCTTGTTTATGTCTTCAACAGCCCTGAGTTCACAAGACGTTTTCACCAAACCTCTTTTGATGTAAGTACTACGCGCCTCGAAAGTGAAAAACTTAAACTTTTGCTCAAACTTTCCTAAATGAAACTTTCAACCGTTCTCATACCAACTCAACAATAAAAATCGGGGTTCACCGTACATAGTTTAGAACTAGCAAATAAAATTACCCAACGATTTGCGATATTTAAAGTGGCCGCATTCCTGTGTTAACTCTTTGGTTGAAATTACATTTTGGATGTTCGAAAAAGTAAGGCGTTGAAAGTTTTTCTTTCTCCAAGAGATTGAAAATAAGCCCCAACATGTAGTACATCAGAAAAGAATTGTAGAAATTTGAGAGTCCGAATTTCTGTCCCCGAGGTGCGTTCTACCTTAAGATCAAAACTTGTCGTCAAATCGACCCTGAGTAGAAGCTGTTGATAGTCTATGAATAAAAAAGTAATTTATCTACAGAAAACGAATCTGCCATACTAGTCTGATAAGTTATGCCTTTTAAACAAAAATATTTGACTAGACTGAGCGGTATCCATCGGGATCAAGCGGAGGCACATAGCAAAAAAAAAACCAACATCATGGGAGCACATTTCTATAAATTGTTTATAAATAGACACCTCACGACAATCAGAGTATCACGATGTTATAGCGAAGATTGAGTCCATTAAGCGAGAGGTGCAAGTACTCCATTTATATTCAGGCAGGAGTAAAAGTGACATTACTCTACAGGGACAGTACCAAAGAATTCAGTAGTAGTTCTACAATAAATAGGTGAAAATGTTATCAGCAGTATGCTATGGTAGTACTTATTCTCTTTTAGTAGAGAGGACAAGAATTGTGATCGTTGTCTCCAAACATCAAGGATGAGGTCTATTTCTACCGTCAGTAATCTGATCTCGACCAGAGATTGATAAAAATATCGTGTTTGCTTAGTGATTTTCCAGTATGTGCGTTGGATTTTCTCTGGCACCACAACGTCAATGAACGATTGTAAACTAGATGAAACGTTTTCATTTTTTTATTGACCTGGAAGTTCGTCGTCGGCTGTTCTTCACAAAAAATCCAATTAAAGGTGACCACATGTACAGTTATGAAAATTTGGAATAGTAATTAAACGTTTTGTTAAAATCATGAATCTGCATAGAAAATTTTAAAAATGTTAATATCAAAGGTGTAACATCTTCTCTGTACATGTCCGCAAAGCAGGACTTAAAATGCAACCCATAAACGGCATATGTTAACACGAATCTACTGAACAACAGTGCACACCTTGTTGATAGACGGCATAATTTTAAATTCATTGAACTTGTAAATACACTAAGATTTGTGTGCCACGCCCTTCAAACTTTCAGAATAATTACTCACAATAGACCTCGGAAGTTTTATAAAAAATATGTAGTTACATATGCAAATGAGCTATCATCTTCTGTGCAGCTCATTTAACTTTTTGGCACAATTAAATCTGAGCGTAACGAATGTACCCCAGAAGTCTACAGAAATTCTGTGCATTCGGTTTCGATATATTGCCTAATTACAGGAATTCATTAAATATGTAAATAAGTATGCCGTGCCTGTATGTGAGGTCAAACTTTCGGTATTATTATACCTAGTATGACAAATGTACGTTAGAAGTCCATTAATATAGGTACTTTTCATATTAGTGTTTGGTCTACCTTCATGAATTCATTCGCCAGTGAACTGATCAGCATGTTACGCTCATCATATTACAGTAAACTCAACGTAAGTATGACCAACGTACCTCAGAATTTCCATAAAACTAAGCTTACATATATTTGCCTTGTTTGAATTATTGTTAAATATTCAAATGTTTTAATAATCAGCAAGCAAACCTCATCAAGCGTTGCCCATGATAGGAATATAGAGTCATCAATACAATTTGCAGTCACAACCAATTCGTCCATAGTACATTGCAAGTCACAGTACATTGCAAGTCATCCATATTCATTAATTGTGTCAGCCGCTCCTCTACACACAAATCAGATGTAGACATACAGATTTTCATTTGTGAATTTTATAGTTACGAGGGGAACGTAACATGAACACGAACACACAATCAAAAGTAGATATACACACACGCAGTCTCAAAGGCATGGGAAACAAGCCCACCTTTTTGCGATATGCTCAATCTTGGGCAAAATCAGCAAATGTGTGTGATTAAGCCAGAATAAACCGAACCAGTGGTATTGGAAGACCAATGAGGACCATTATTTGAGCCATCCGGAGAGCATGCCAATTAAGATTATAGCAATATGTGACTGCACTAAAAGCCATCCGTTACTTGTTGTTGTCGTAGTCGGTGTCAAAAATAGAAGTGGAAACGCCGGCTAAAAATGCCGCCTACTGATTAGCCAGCCTACGCTATGTAGAGAAAGTCTGCTGCTGCCTCTCTCTCTCTCTCTCTCTCTCTCTCTCTCTCTCTCTCTCTCTCTCTCTCTCTCTCTCTCTCTCTCTCTCTCTCTCTCTCTCTCTCTCTCTCATTCATTTAACATTTTTCATTATCATCATATGTATGAAATGCATCATTACGTTGAATAATTACCTATATGTAAAGTGGCCACTTTTGTGTCCATTTAAAAGCAATCCCCCGCCATACATACTTCAAATTAATTAAGATTAGTAACTCTACGACTTATTCTTTTAGGAAGAAGATATAAAAAGGTCGATCGTGTTAATGAAATTAAAAATAAATCTTGGAGACAAAAGGTCTCAGAAATAGATTTGGAGTAGTAATGAGGGATATAAATCCTTACAGCCATACCCATAAGTTGTAATGCGCAGTCTTTCAATAGATGCGCAATAAGAGTTGTAGTGCAGTAGGTTTCAGTTCATTATCTTTACATAAAATTATATATCTGCAAGGTTGGTGGGTCCCGTGGGTGAATGGGTAACTAGGTATGTTTGTATATATATGTGTACCTATATGTATTTGTTTGTTTGTTTTTTTCTATTTGTATTTACTTACGTATTTATGTATACACAGAGAGTGAGTTTGGAAAATAATTCCTTTATTCAAAGTCATTTCAGAACAGTGAAACGCAGAATATTTGAAAAAGATAGCTTCCCTGTAAACAGATCTTAGCCTATACAAATCTTCTTTAATAGTGTAGATTAACGGAAACACATGTTAACGCGACTGGGTGCTACGAAGTACAAGTGTATGCTAATATTTCTGCTATTTTACGTGCATAAGTTTATGGGAGTCTATCATGCAAAATATTGACAATTTTCCCAGCAAAACAAGCTATATCTGTACATTTATATGTGCTTGACAATATATATAAATTTATTTTGCTTGAAATGGGAAGTAAAACGTGCATGTGTGTACAAGAAATTTGATTTTGCAATTTCACCGAAACGTTGAATCTCATTATATATGGTTGTCTATTAGGAAACTATGAATAATTTTGTTTTCAATACAAAACTAGGTAAATCTGTGTATTTATGTACTCTTGCTTATTGATATTAATGTACTTGATTAGACTAGGGTAGTTACAAGTGGATGTGTGTGCAAGAAATTTGATTTTGGAATTTCACCGAAATGTTGAATCTCACTATACAGGGTGGTCTATGAGAGAACTGTGAACAGTTTTTTTTACCAACATAAAACATAAAACTAACAATATCTGTGCATTTATAGACGTTTGCTAATTGATACACACTTTATCACCAGTCACATATGGTTTTTTTTGGTCTTGTCTTTCATCAGGTTTAACTGTTCAAGGTGTTTCATGTAAGATACCACTGCATCTTCTTTGCTTGTGAAGTATGCATTTAAAAGAATCACTGTATTTCGTCGGTGATTTCCTATTGACGAAATATCACACTGACAATCGAAGGTTTGGACGTAAAATTAGCTTCTGGTAAAAGTGACCCTCCCTCAACATAGGTTTATAAATAATGACCTTCCCCCTCGGACAGTTTTGCAAAAAGTGCCCCCCCCCCCGATTCTTCCGGTCTACCCCCACCTGCAATTATTGAAAGCTCCCTAAAAAGTTTGTGAGTTTGAATATCTAAGAATGGTAGGCCTACCTTGTAGACAAGACAAAAATGTGTTGTAATTGTAGCTTTAAATGACGTTATGGTCTATTCCGCGGATTGTGACAATAATTTGACTATTTCCTAATGATCTTTCGCATACAGGGTCGAATGGTGTCTGTCCCATCAATGAATTACATCTAGGTTTTATGTCATAGCAATCGTGCTGTAATTAGGCAATCTCAGGTTACATAACATCAATCATCCGTCAACCTTAAGACAGAGGAGTTCAGAATAACATGAGATGTGTCACCTTTCAAAGAAGCTTGACCTATGCATCTTGTGTGCACAAATCTATGTTGTTCGTAACCAACTTGGAAACGATAATCAGTCCGGAAAAACTGTAATTTGACGATATAATATTGAGAAAAGCGAACATTCTGTGCATACAAGAACACCTCAAGATGAAAATTTCATGTAAATCTTAATTACCATGTTGCTGTCGTATGTTGTCGTAGTCATCATCATCACCACCATTGTCATCATCATCAGAATTATCATTCTAGTGAAGTACATCACTCGACATCAGCTCTATCAATATTGTTTATGAAATTAATCTCTGCATCAGGCTACATATTAAATTAATCCTTTTAAGATAGTACGCGCCTCAAAACTGAAATAGTTAGCAAGCACTTTCCTGAACGTTTATTAATGAACAATAATTCGCTGTCTTCCAAAGTAAAGGATAAAATCAGGTGTTGTCTTGCAAGTTTTGGGACCAGAGAGACAAATAACGTGACATTTACTGATTTGTGTATTTCAGAATGACCGTTCACGTTGTAACTATTTCGTTTTTCATAAAAATCAGACTGTGAAAACCTCACTCACACCACAAGCATCAAAATTACTAGAAGCCCACACAAGCGATAGACCAGAAAAATATTGTGAACACACGAAAGTCCGAACATCTGCTCCCTTGGCGCATTGTACTATAATAAATGTATGCATTTGTTGAGTGTGTGGGCATTGGTCTCGAACGCGTTAAATTTCCATCGCATGAGTTATGCATAAGCCGCTTACTCAGTGATAGCAAATTGAAGACTAATCGACTTGCGTTCTGACAAATTTGTCAGGCCGCTCAAATCTCTTGCCCTGTTGGGACAACCTCTCAAACATAATGTAAACGTTCGGTAAACGTTGAAATGTGAAACCATCCGATTTAGCCACTTGAAGTCAAATAAGCGGATATACATGTACCAGAACTCTTTCTGACGACGTTTGTTGCCACAATGGAGAACTCAAATGTCCAAGCATGCAGGCCACGAGTGAAATAGTACCTGCAGTTTACGATTAATGGATCTTTAATTACCGCGGTGGTATTAGTAAACATTGGCCATTTATTTTTTAAAGTCCACATATCGTTTTTTCACTGAATTTATAGTGTGCCTTGTCTTATGAGTGTGTTGATTTGTTGCCTGGGTTTGTGAATATCCCTTATTCATATGGGCAGGTATTACTGATAATTTAAGATAAGCTAATTGCTTTAAAAGATAAGTATTCAGTAAGTCAGCACTCAAACTTGAATCACGGAAGCTTAAAATTAAGTTTATGAGTAATGTAGCGATTTTTGCAGTGTTACCTTAAATTGATGTTACAGCCCAAGCATTAAAAGTAACAAAAACAACGTATGTCTCTGTGGTTTGAGACTCTTAATTGTCTCTTACAGAGGGACTATGTTCAAAGCTTACAGCATACATTTGTGGTCGTATTTGATTTTATTCACTTTACTTTATCTGTCTTGGCATATCTTTTATGCGAACTATTGGCTCCCTCTTAGCGTAATTAGGGAGCGTTTACTTATTATGGCCGGGGTGGGCCGGCAAATTCTTCCTGCGCATCAGTCAAAATAAGTGAACCCCCTACCCATTGTACCAAAAATTGATGACCCCCCCCTTTCAAGATGACAAAAATTTCATGACCCCCCTCCCCCACATTGCTTGAGTAAAGCTGCACACACAAACACCTTCGGGGGTGTATGGAGCGATAGAATCCATAAAAAAGAGCTTAGATTTTTTCAAATGACCTTCCTTACAAACTCACAAGGTGTAAATGCTCAGATTTCCCCTTCTGACTTGCTATAATTTTGAAATTACCCCTCAAAGGGGTCGGACAGAAATGACAGGTGGATCGCAATATTTTTGCGCAAGCGTGTGTGTACAAAATTTTGATATTTGGATTTAAAATCAGCTGTTGATAATGTTGATTCACTATACATGGAAATGTATGAGAAAACAATGTCATACTTTTTCAATGCAAAACTATATCTATGCATTTATAGATATTTGATAATTTACATAAATGTACTTAAATGAAACAGGGTTGTTACAACTGGCATGTGGACAGAAAGTTTGCCCTTAAAAATTCAACAAAAATGTTCATCCACTATACATGGGAGTCAATGATAAAATTGTGAATAATTTTTTTCCAATTAAAAACTTGGTATACTTGTGCATATACAGACGTTCAATAATTAACATAATTGTACTTAATTAGAATATGATGGTTAAAGGTGCATATTATGTGTACAAGAAATCTGATTATGCAATTTCACTGAAAATGTTCATCCATTATACATGGGAGTCTATAAGGAAAGTATGAATAATTTTTTTCCAATACAAAAATAGGTAAACCCGTGTATTTATGTACTCTCGATTATTGATATTAATTTACTTGAATAGATAAGGGTGGTAACAAATGGATGTGTTCGCCAGAAATTGGATTTTGGAATAATACCAAAATGTAGATTCACTGTATATGGGAGTCTATGAGGAAAATATGAATAATTTTTTTCCAATACAAAATATCAAAATCTGTGTATTTATAGACATTTGATAATTCACTTTAAAGTACTTAGTTAGTATGGGATGATTAAAGGTTGATATGTGAGCAAGAAATTGGATTTTGGCATTTCACCGAAATGTTGATTCACTATACATTAGAGTTTATGAGAATACTAAGAATAATTTTTTTACAATGCTAACTAAATTCATTTGCCCTTTTATAGGTGTTTGATAATTGATACAAATGTACTTGATTCAAATAGGTATTTAAAAGTTCAGATGTGGACAGCAATTATGATATTGGAATTTCACCTAAAAGTATTATTTAAGTTTTCATGGTACTAGTAGTCTCAGTACAGGTAACTGTTAAATAATTTCCCTGACAAAACTTGCTATATCTCAAATATGTAAGTAATAGGAATTGTTCATTGCCCTCAGTGCAGTTAGCTTGATTTACAATAAGACAAGCCTCAGAGTTGTCAAGTCAAGATGTTCATGTGACAGATAATTATACTTTTGTTCAGATTTACAGTTGAATAACTTCAGAGAATGAAATCATGCAACGAATCATTTTTATCTCCCAGAATACTTCTGAACACTGAAACTGCTTTTTGATGGGACGGATACTTATGAAATTAAGTGACCTCCCCCCTCTGAGCTGTTTGAAAAATACATGACCCCCCCCCCTTGCAGTTTTCAAATTTGAGGTGACCCCCTGGACTTTGTCGGCCCACCCCGGCCATAATAACTGGACGCTCCCTTAGTCCTGTATATTTTCATCCAGACAAACACCGTGGACCACTTTATGTATTGTTGAATCAATCATTTCAGTATCATTAAGGAATTTACTGCTATCTTCACTATCATCATTTAATGAAGCCACATATGCATGTGTATTAGTCTCAATATATTATACAAAATCTCAAGGGCGATGATGATGATCATCATCATTATCATCGTGGTGGTGATGGTGATGGTAGTGGCGATGATAGCGCTGGTGGTGTTGGTGATGGTGGGGCTGGCGAGGAAAGTATAGTATCCCGGATATTTCCTAGATTTACATGTTTTCGGCAAGACAAAATCTAGTGACATTCCACAAAATCTAGGCCTGGTAACCAACAATAACTCTTCAAAGAAGAGTGAGTGGACACTTTTTCCCAACTTTCTGTCTTAAATTTTAAATAACAGCAGTAACACATTGCCATCGACAATTGCCTGTAAAGGTTGTCGAGAAATTTACATCTATGAAATTGTTTACTGTTGTTTATTTGAGTATTTCTCGTTCGATCGTCATTTGACAACAGTATGCTCTAAAATCATCGTTATCTTCTAAATTTCAAGATACATCTTTTTGTACCTAAAACAGCTAATCGAGCTCCTAAGCTTGTTTTCGTTCCACTGCTATGACACTACGCTAGCTTCCCGTCCTACACTTTTTTCAAGTTAAAGTTTGACTTCCATCGTTCGTATTGTGTGACCTCACAGGCTAAGCCGATACCATCTGCTAATATTCATTTGTGAATTAAACAATCGAGTGATAATAAACAGTTGAAAGAGTATTTCTAGTGTTGAACAAAATACTGTAAGATTACCTATTATAATGATTTTGATCACAAAAGATAACCTTGATGTTAATTCCCTAATTTTTGCAATTGAGACGATGCAAGTTCCAAAACAAAGGAATATGCGCTTGGGTCCGCCTTGTTCGTCCATTTTTGACCTTTCTGTTGCCCTTGCCCGTTTATAAAGTTCAACACCAATTGTCGGCACGTCGCCCTGTATTCTTTCATTTCAGTTCTGGCCGGAGCATGGCAAGCAACCGTTTCTCCTTCTTTGAAAATAATAAATTGCCATCGACTAATTATAATTATTTTATACGAAGAAGACTTGATTGAGAACTGAATTAATCATAGTAAATTAAACAAAATGAGAGCTATTACAACTCAATTAAACTAGAAACAGCAGGATTTTGTTATATCTTTTTCATCATCTACTCCCTTCGCGTACATTGATGTTCAATAGTGTGGTCATGCACGAGGTAAAACGACGCAAGACATTAGACACAACACATTTCTCAAAGGCACAAAGTCGTACTTTAATTAGCTTTTTTATTAATTTTGTCTCGTTATGAAAAGTGTTGTTTTTCGTCTTGAAACATGCTGAAATATGTTTGACTGAAAACGACAATCGTCTGGACCATTTTAGACAAAACGAAGCATGGGGTTAGCTTGAAAATTCATGTGCAGAACATATTCGTTAATTTCATTTTCACTTCTGATAAGCTAAATGTATAATAAATTGTATATCCGATTCTTTATCAATGACGATAATTGATTCTGTATTGTTAACGATAACTGATTTAATTCATCCAAATGGAATACCAAAGTCGACCGAAAGGTCATTTTCGATGATCACATCCAGCGCGTACTTGTTCGCTTTCGATGTGTATTACGTGTATTTAGTGTTTATCACTGTTTTCTCCGAAGTGGACATGTGCCGGCTCTCGAAACTGTTATACATACTATATGCACGTGTTATGGATAGTGTAAACTTATTTAACTGGGCCTACTTTCTCTTGATTCTATCAATTCTGAATCGTAACAGAACCGACTTGGGTGGCTATTTTATCTGATCCGTTCCTACCATACACCTGCACCCCCGTACTTTGTGTAACCCCGCTACACAGCTGTCGCTCATTATACAGCAACGAAGGCAAGCTCGAAAGCGCAACAGTTGCGTCGGATTTAGCTCACATTCACAAATTCAGCACGAGTATTAAACAAAATACAGTCAATGTTGATTTATATGTGAATCAACTGTCTTCATAAAAGGCATGAGGAAATCGCCATGACTTACCGGACTTCCTATATCTGGTCCTAAAGCTCAAAGGATGGGTAACCGTCGACGTCCATTTCGGCGCAGGTCAGCAACAGAGAAATGAACCCGATGATGTTATGCACAATGCTACGTTGCATAATCTACCAAATTCTTTCAACCATCGATATCGAAACCAACATTACTGTGTCGAAGCACTAGTGCAAATATGACAAGATTCAGGAGACGAAGACATACCTGAAATATTGAAAAGCCAACACGATATTAGAATGAGATTACTGGAAAAAATCATATTGAATTCCGAATCGTTTTACTAAATTCCGTTCTACACGGTACTTGCCAGCACTAAGCGCTCGCTGCGTTATCATGACTAGCTTCCAAATTTGCATTACGCGACCCCGTGCAATAATCTGATATCCCGTTGGGTTTACTTAACAACGAGTCGATAAGGCACAATTTTTACAGGTCATATTCCTGAAAAATCGTAAGTCTTAAATTTAAAACATAAATTGACAGCCGTCTCTTATAAATATTAAAATGTTTGATGTAATAAACTGATGGAATAACCGATTATAAGGTTTCAGAATTAATTTCAATACATTGAAAACACTGTTTATAGGGGACAGAGTGACAAATATGGCACAGTATGACGATATTGTCACAGTCAAAGTTAATGCGAAGGATAAAAGTTTTTATCGTTCGCGAATCAGTATCTGTCAAAGACTAGTGACTGAGGGACTCTGGCTTGCTATATATACTTGCATTTCACTGACGTCACTCGGCCTGTATAATTCCCTCTGTACACCCGGAGCTACCTTACCATTTCTGTATGATAGCAAATAAACTCACTGTAGCTGTATAATTGAAGGTGCCATTTCGATAGAAATCCCTAACTTTTCAATAGTAAATCAAAAGTAAAATGGAAATAAAACAACAGGACCAGTAACATTATCACTCTTGTTGTTGTTATTGTCGTTATTTGCGAAATCTGAAAATTTTGGTATGCACTATCAATTCCCCATTCATGCATATTATGTGAGTATTCAAACTTTTAGGCTTACTTATTATTATTTAGCCTACTTATTATTAGCAAATAATGACGATTAAATACATCCTAAAACGCAGCTGATATGGAGAATCTTTTGCGTAGTCAATTGAAAGAGAAAGGTAGATAAAACATATGCTACCATCTCGTTTGTAAAACAGCCCATTAGTTAAATATTTTTAACATCATAATTTGTTTACATTTTGTCTTGTATTGTTCGTTGAAATCAGGCATTAAAATGCACCTGTTAATTTGGTCGGTCATGTCCGGCAAATTTGTTTTTGCAGGCACGATATTCGAAGAATTGATACTTACTAATAAATCAGGTTAATTATAGACGGTAGAACCGTCTCGTTTCTACTGTCTGTGAAATAATTGACTTCCGCAAAATGTTCTGAGACTTTCTGAAAAGTGATATCCCTTACGCAAAATGTAGGTCCCAATGATTGTCGACACAGTGTGATCACAACCACACAACATGAAAGAATACCTTACAGAGGGACGGTGTGAAAAACGGCAATTTCAACATAGATGTACGATTGTTACATTTTATAGGCATACTTATTGACGGTAATTTATAAGACACTCGAGTATGGTTGTTTTTAATGTGCGCAGTCGTTTTACGTTTCTGTAGCAATAATGCGCTCAGGCTGCGATTCTAAATCTGGACACCACATGGAATTATTACTGGTACCACATCCATATGATTAACTTTGATAAAAATGTTACCGATTTGCAAAATGATTAAGTCTAGCTACATTGCATAAAATACGCCCATATATATGTTCAGAATGAATAATGTCGCCATCTTAAACCGCGTTATAGGCAAACATTTCACATCCAGAACGCTTAGGATATCGGTGAACAATAAGCTAGGAGTCTAGGAGAATTATAAGTAGGGTGGTGTTTGTGTCGAGGTTACATTGAACTCTGATGAAAAGTTTGAAATGACTTAGATTTTAGACAAACATTCCTGGGGGGCACATAGCACACTTTCTGAATGTGACATTACCTGGTATATGTAATCATTGTTATGGGTGACTGTGTCTCCCAAACTGAAGTAATCATTGGACTTCAGGATATACTTCTATCACACTATTCTACTTATTACAGGAACATGTTGTTCGGTCGAATGAACAGTCTTCCCAAAGTGGTCCTCTAGCCAAAGAGCACTTTCCTCATAGACAGGATGCGTCACAGAGATGAGATGAGAGTATTTAACTCCAAAACTCGTGCACTACGTTTTTGATAAAACGTTTGTGTGACTCATTTAGGAAGTCAATACGAAACTCTATGTGACAAAATTGTGCATCCACTTTCGTGTTCTTGTGAAACCCAGACTCACAGAACATTAGTTCAATGCAAGTACATGTACATTAAAGCAAATGTCTTCCGTAAAACTGCACTTCGTGACCTCTGCTTTTTATTCTTAAAATATAGGAGGAAATGGTTTTGAAGATTCCTCATGCAAAGTATGATTAAGAGTTTAGAAATTTGACATGCATGATGCATATCACCTGAATTGACCCGAAAACCGAAGCGTAACGGACGTTGTTACAACTGATACACTCATCTGTTTTGACAAAGTGGCGCTAACGCAACGCCTGTCAGGAGGGAAAATGTGCTGCTCACATAAGTCTTCGATATTATAACTTTTAATTGAAATATTCTGCATTTACATTCTTTTAAGGTTTCATGAAAGTCAGAAAATCCAACCTATGTTAATCCAATAACCACGGCCGCGGCTATGGGGTTAGTATTCAGGCAAACGTCCTCAGAAGGAGGAAAGTGTTACGTCATGCCATGAGATAAGGGGTGTTTTATCATTGTCTTCACGGTGACAAAATTTGAAATGTTTCGTAAGTCCACGACTTGGGAACTTTTAATCTTTGCAAAGTTTTTACTTTTTCGTCCTGTGTGCCCATCCTAATACACTGTCCAATCTCTGTTATACTATCAAATGCAATTTTATGTTAGCGAGCATTTTGACAACAAAGCGTACTGCGGTATGAAGACACGTTAAAGGACTTTCATAAGGCAGCTACAAATTGACCACGTGAGCAGTAAGCATTAACTCGGAAAAATATTGCTTGACGATCTCGACTTTTCATTGAACTATATTTCGCGCTTGTTGCGAAAATTATCAATTTAATAAACTCACTAACATACATATTCGCTGCATTTTTTCGGAACGTACAAAACAATGATTGTAATTTACCAAGCATTCAAGGTACACTGGACGTTCACATCAAAAAATTGATAAATATATTCAAACTATTCCAAAGCGATGTGAACTCGCCAACCCCTCTGTGACGTTTTGTAATATTCTATTTTAGCATTCCACACTCGTGTGCTATGCCTTACTATTAATTGTCGGCTTGAATACATAACTCATAAAATCACTAAAACAATACTAATAGTTAACATAATTTCTGCGTAACATGTTGCCTGCATCGAAAGGGCAATTCTAAACCAACTGTCAAACATTTGAGTATAGATCGCTTGGCGTAGAATTGGCACAAGCTACAGAAGAGCTTCGTTCAAAATTTCATACACTGAACAGGGATGATGACAAGAGAAACATATTCTGTACACGCTGGTATGCCTAGGGATTCAAAGCACACGTGCAAGTTTTGCCGTAGGCCAACGGGTACTGATCGTTTTAATATCAAGTACCTTTAAAAAGCGATTGTGCAAGAACAAGGCGTAATGGTTTCCGGCCAAACACGAGCCCCTTGCAACAAGTCATATATGATTTTGAAACATGACACAGTATAATCGCTGCGACGGGCCGTCATGCATTTAAAAACATACTAAGTAATGTTTCCTAAGCCGATATCCTTTGCAAAAGTAAAAATCTTGCGAATTAACAAAATAAACCAACGGAAAATCTTCAGCGAAACATATTTTATGAACAGGCAACTAAAAGAACAAAACGTCGGATATCTATATTCCTGTGTCTCAATAACCTTGTTCTCCATGACCAGCAAATGTATTATTCATTAAACCATACTAGTATATATCCATCTGTGCATATTAAATCAGTCGCTATTTGCAGACGCATGAATGCCCGTTTGTCTGTCAAAATTATTTGCAATATTTAATTTATTAGGTGAGCACGAGAGTTATCCATAGGGACATCGGCAAGATAAGGGGACATCTATGTTAGCTTCGTTGACAAGGTCGTGAAATGCAAGTGTATATTCGTTCCTAGACACACAAACGTATATACACTCTCTATCATTTGATATAATATAAAGACACGCATGTTCATATATATATATATATATATATATATATATATATATATATATATATATATATATATATATATATATATATATATATATATATATATACAATGTATAAATGTTATTTAACTAAATATTGCCCGACAAATACAATCGGGTTCGAACCCGATTGAAAACTAGCCGTATTGCTTACCTCGACATATTAGGTCCAATTGTTTCCAGTTTATTCCGTAACACGTTGATAGATTCAAAGCTGTTTATCACATTACTTCATGTCCCACTGTAACACGTTGGGGAGAAAATAAGCCGAGCCGCACGGCACACACTTACATTGGTTTCAGATGAATATTCCAAAGCTAATGCGAGCGTTGGGCGGGGCGTCACACAAGTATGGGTAATTTGAGAATACTTTATGCTCACAGCTATTGGTTGTGATCATGCTACTGCATACGGCATTTTGGATTACTGCTTTTTTTAGAGTGGGATACTCATAAAACATTTTCAGAAATGTCAATATGCCAACAGTTTTTTGCAAGGATACGAGGTGGCCGCTGTTGAGGTCACCTAAGCAGCATGCAACGAACAAACAATACCAACAAAGCAACCTGTGTCCCACATAATAATTTACTAGGACAGACACGTCACACTTCGTCACGTCATTGGTTTGTCTGGTATGGCTATAGTTCGTCGCCGTTCGCAGACATCGGTATAATATTCTTATCGCTTTTTTCATGGCTGGCCATATTAGTTCGATCCACACCATGTATTGAATAACGAAATACTTAGGGGTTCGCTAATCATTTTAATATCAATAGCTTCTCTGGTAATACGTTTTAATAGCTTTATAAGGGGGTGAATGGTAACTTCATTAACCTCAATGCGGCAAAAAACGTACAAGCTGACAGCGTTGCTAATTACAACGTCCTGAAAATTAATAGCGCAGATAAATGCGTACACAATGTCTCCGTAAACAATAGGGTTTTTTGATCTAGTGTCAGGGCAATTACTCAAATTGACAGGTTGTTCTAATTAAAAAGACTAATTCTTCCGATAACGATCACCACTTTATCATTTATATAACAAGTTATAGCAATCCGCCGCTGGATTAATCGTGTCTACGTTTGTTCAAAGCAAGAGGGTGCATTATCATTTCTGTTGGATGGACTTTAAATTACAGGCATCTTACCTTCAATGTTACGGTCATGTAGGTCAGTGTAATCCAACCACTGTGTTAAAAGAAGTTGTGTATACTTTGAGGAAGGTGAAATCGATTTAAAGATCGTTTGAGAAACCCTCTGACGATTCGCGTAACTACTGCTTTGCTGTCATTTATTATTAAACTCCACGCCCTCCTATCAGGATGGTAATGCATGCAAGTTTGTCGATACAAATCACATAGACGTTATATAAATCGAAGCAGAATACAAAATGACGTAATTGTCATGCGACTAATAACGTTTCATATTTTTCTGGTCAACTTTACCTTAACATTTGACATCTTATTTGTCGAATGGCGGTGTCATGGATGAATATTAGCAGTAATAGCTCATTAAATGTGGCAGAGATTTCGAACACTCTATATATCCCTTATATAGACAGTATTTTCGATTTCTCTATACATCATTTAAACTTATAGTATTTCAGATTTCCCATGTATAATTCTGGAAACTGTCAACAAAAACGAATCCTTGTTAAAGAAAAGACGATTTTATTAACATCAAGATGTCAATGGCGATGATATCTGAAAACACAGCGTTTTGTTGAAATGTGTTTAAAACCTGCTTTGCACAGCCAAATACAATAGAAATACCGTCAGTTTTGTTCAGAAAGAGAGTACGGAGAATGAAAGTACAGTGACGAAAATTAACCCGAACTTGTCGGTAATTTTAATCATTCGTGGTAAAAGATGGAAAATCACATTGTCATCGGCAAAGACGTTATTTTAGATATACTACTGTTGCTACTACTTGATATATAAAGACACCGTTTTTTACTTTTGTAACGTTTCGTGCTAATGGCGAACAAGCTACATGTATCTCTTACTTGTGTGTCTCGTGCCAGTACATTACTTCGCGGCTTATTCACGGATACGAGCAATATCCTTCCTCACTCTTAAGCAATACAGTCTATCGCTTGAAAAGATGTCGCTAATTGTTGCGTTATGGTAATGTGCAGAGTCGAATTGACTAAATAATATCGATAAAAAGGTTAAAACATGACAAGAATTTTAAAATGTCGTAAGCATACACTGTATGCTATGTGAAAATGTTCGCTTTATACTTTACTTGTCGATTACGTAGTTAATCTTGCGTCAATGTATAGAGAAATTTGTTTTACCTTACTTGCGAAAACTTCCACGTCACTTACTGATAGCGTAATGGTACAGTTACACTGCTTTGTCGAACAGTTAGTAACGAATTGAGAATACATATGACTCGAACAGTGTCCCATGACCTCAAAAGTGTCCCAGAAAATTCCGATGATTATATGATCCCTCTACTGTATTCAACTTCTTTTAGTTAATTGAAGGAATGTGTTTGACATAAAAATGTGCCAGGTGAGCTTTCAAGTGTTTGTTATTGTACACTTCCAATGCTTTGTCTAACATTTAGTATTTAATTTAGAATTCGGAAATCTATTTGACTCCAAAAGTGTCCCTGTGACCTCAACAGTGTCCGGATGATTTTCATGGTTAAATGATCCCACTGCTATACCCAACTACCCATACGTAATTGGAGGGATTTTTTGACTTTGAAAATGTGCAAGGTGACCTGACAAGTGTTTGTTACTTGTAGGATTATGGTACACTTCCACTGCTTTGGTATTGTATTGTGTTTGTTTTTGCCTGGCTCACTGGTAGCTTTTTCAAAAATCCAAGGAAGGCAAACAAGGAATTTTATTTAAATGGCCTAACTACTTTTGTCTAATTGAAGCAAATTGCTTTTATTGTACAAGTAATAATCCTTATTTTAATATGTAACTTGAATTATTAAACAGCAGTTATAACTTTGACTTCGATGTTGTACTTATCAACTGACAAGCATCCCTCTATAAGCAATGAAACACAATCCATTAACCTAATTAGTTCTGTTCCAAGCTATGATTTTGTGCTGTTTTAAAATTCAGCAAATACTATGACTTCAAAACTGTGCATGACTGCAATAGCATCTCGTTATATGGTAGGAATATTTTTTGAAAAAAGCAATAGCCCTCCTCTGATTATTCTGCCTTGAGCCCAAATCCTGTGTTTTTCATATCCATTCATGTATAGAGCATGACTTCAATATGACGATATGACTTCTAATGCTTCATTTTATAGAGTAGGTATGTTTTTATAGACACTAGCCCTCCAAATTGTTAATTCTGTCCTCAGCCCTAATTTTGTATATTTTGTATCAATCTGCAGCTAAAATTGCATCGAAAATGACCATGCGACTACACAAAAGCGTCAATCTTACGTTAGGTTTTGTCTGATTTTAGTTTAGCTCATATCTTGTCTTAACACATGCTAGACCATCATTATCAAAACATTCTAGTATTACAATAACGTATTCTTTAAAATTTGACACGCTGATCAACAGTGTTGTGAAAATTCATATATCGTAGTTTGTAACATTATCATATATCATAAAAAAGATTGATAGCGACAGCGGTCATCAATCAAAATTATATAGGTTTCTGGCCTCGTTATGTTTTGGTTTTTTTCGTCATGTGTTGTCGACATATATCTATCAACGAAATAACGACAAAGAGTTTCATCCTAAGGTGAGACTGACGTTAGAATCTCAAATGTCATCTTTTGCTTTTCACAAGCTATATTGTTTTACAGGACATCATCGTGTAAAGGGTATTGCCTAGTTAGTCTTAGTCATATTATAGTTTGTATGATAGTTCTTTGCCGATAATTCCAACGATCGCTATTATTGGAAAAGTCGCGTCATGTCTCTCGGACACAGTTATTTTTTTCTTTCATCATCGTGACAAGAATATAAGGCCAGTACATTGTCCAACCGTATGTAGCTATGATGCAATGATGTTTCCTCAGTGAAATCTATTGCAACACCACGGAAACAATCGTTAGATCCGTTGGTTTGACCAATTGGAGTTCTTCTAGTGTTTCTGGGAAGCCGTTATCGTTTGCTTCTCTCTCTCTCTCTCTCTCTCTCTCTCTCTCTCTCTCTCTCTCTCTCTCTCTCTCTCTCTCTCTCTCTCTCTCTCTCTCTCTCTCTCCTCTCTCTCTCTCTCTCTCTCTCTCTCTCTCTCTCTCTCTCTCTCTCTCTCTCTCTGGTCTTTCTATCCGCCTGTCTTTTCTGTCTTTTCTTGTATATGTTCTTGTCGGAGAAAATCTTCGGTAGATTGCTATGCGTGATAATGAAATAAATAAGAAGTTGCCATGGTGGATATGCGTTCAGTAATTTTTTATCATCCGCAATATGATGCAGTCCAAACTGTTATACTGTAGAACAAGGTTTGGCAGAAATGTAAATTTTCTTTCAAATCTTATTTTAACCACGAGCATGGTGTACCAAGTCACTAATGCAAAAAATATTATTTATGCATGATTTTTCATGACATGAACAAACGGTGGTCGCGACATCATCTTATAGTTATCAGACAATCAAAGCGTTTGCCCGCTTTGTGTAAAGGGCGCTCCGACCACTTTAAAGTTACTGTTGCAGAGACTATATTAATAGGGGACGAAATCTAACAGAAAGAGTTGAGTATCAATAACATATCCAATTCATTTCAGACAGGTTACTGCAACTGCTTTGGTATTTTTGCTAACATTCAAAGCAATGGCAAGCAAGGACAGATTCATGCTGGTAAGATTGCGCGAATCAGCCAAAGCCTGCAGAAAATAAACAAAACAGTCATATCCGGCTGCCGTCCTGTGCATCAAAGGGTTTCATCACTGCACTTTCGACCAATGTCGTGCAGAGCTTATGACGATGCTTTATCTGTCTTCATATAACTGATATACCGCTGAGCGCTGCTGAAGTTAAAAAGGGGCATTTCGTCGACGACTGAAATTAGTGAACTAAGTCATGCGGAAAACGCAGAGGCGACCGAGTCACATTTAATTCTGCGTTATTAAGTTTGATCGATGGATAGATAAGGTACTCTGCGACGTTTGAATTCCCATAGGAAAGTAGACAGTGCTACTATCGGTCCGTGTATATACTGCTGTGCGAAACGATTTCACATTCTTCGTTATACGGACTTTATATCCGGAGCTCGTGAAGGGAATGCCAACAAGATCAATCTTTTACCGTTTTAAATTATCGGTGCACTCTAAGTTGAGAAATTATGGGATTGATTGCATGATTGTATTCGCGTAAAGCAATCCACATTTTCCTAACCATTCTCTTGAAATTCAGTTCTAAAAATATACTGTTCGAAATTGAAAGCGGTTGCACATTGCTTGAAGATCTTTTTCGTTCGATTGGTCACTATAACGAACATACTGTAGACAAGAAAATGAAATGTTCGGTTAATTTGCTGCATTTTGTATTAGTCCGTTTTGCAGTGTGATGAAATTTGAATACCCAAATTAATATCACTAAATTGATTCACTTAATACCAAGAAAACACAATGGATGTTTTTTGGTTCACATCATAATACCAAAAAAAGCTGATTTACCAATAATAAAAATGTTTGACCGGGTAATTGAACGGGTTTACTGCTTCAAATATTTAGGGGTCCTTCTCGACGAATTTCTGAACATGAATATACACATTTGTAATTGTTTAACTAAAAGATTTCTGCACGTCTCGGTATGTTACGTCGTATCATATCGAATGTCGGCATTAAAACTTGCACTTTGATGTACAACTCTTCGATTCAAACTTTGATTATTGTGATATTATTTTGGACGGACCAAACAAAATTGATATCGACAGGTTACAGTCATTTCATCATAGAGCAGCCCGTATTATTCGGAATGATTTTACGAGAAATGGGCATCATTTTGTTAAAGCTGGGCCGCAGCTACTGGCTACTTTGGGCTGGAATACAATTGAGTCCAGACGTCGAGGGCATGTGTGTCACATGATGTTAAAGTGTTTAAAATCCAATCAAAGGGATATTGTTCCTCCATAGTTTGATTGTTTCGATTGTTATAAACCGACACATCAATATCAGACAAGAAATTCCCATGGATTTACTATACCATCCTATAGAACAACTACAGCATGTAATTCCTTTATTTATCATGCAATTAATTCTTTCAACGGTTTACCTGATGTTTTTCACAAGAAACCCACTTTACGGCAATATAAACAAATGCTTAAGAAACATCCTCCGATGTGATCATGTGAAGGTTATTGCGGTGTTGGTGAATTGGTATATGTCTCGCCTTTTTGTTTGCTACGTGATTTAATTTTTCTATCGTGTTACGTATTTTGCCTTTTTCCCTTTCATGTTATTCGAGTTTTATTTCTTACAATATTTTATTTTATTTTACACCGGTCCTCCCTTAGAAATCAGCACAATTCTGACTGAGGAAGCTAACCAGTATAAATCTTAATAAATAAAATAAACATTAAATAATGTCTAACATGAGAATTTCCCTGCCATGTTTTAGCCGCTAACTTGTGCGTCTGTGTACACATCGTCTAAAATGAAAACAGGCCCAACATGATAGCCAGATTAGGGTTTATCAGTGATGCACTAGTCAATATTGACACAGACAAATATAGGCAGACTGGAAACGCGGCATGCCTTTTGTTCCATGGTCGTCTCGGTAGACTATTGGCTTTTCATATTAAAATGAGCTTCAAAGGTGTTAAAATTTTTGGAGGCTTTGTTTGTGGTTGATAATTGCACGAGATTATGCGAAAAATACGACGAGATGGCATCGTACTGCCAGTCGTGTAGCAACCATTGTTACTTTGTGAGCTCTAAGGCCAGAAACACTGCTTCACGCCAATCAAAACATAACACGCCAGCAGTTTCATAAACATGTCCTTCCTTGACGCACGTGTAAAAGACGGTATGACTGACCGTAAACCATCGAGTAAAACCAGACAGTATCGATAAAAGACTTTCAAATTTGGTTCAAACACACTCATTATATATTTATAAAAATATGAGAGGAATTTTTAAAAAAAGGTAAAACTCACTTTCCTGAAGCTCAAAACACTCCCGTTTTCGCCAGCACGTCAATTCCGCTCAGCACCACACGACAACAACAACACAAACTTTGCCGAACATACTTTCGCTTAACAATTGGCGAAAATCCGAAAATTACCGAAGGATGCATGGTCGTCACTCTTCGGAAAAGAGAGGCGAGAGCAACCTGAGGCGAGGCAAACATGGATGGGTTACGTAACTGCTTCACGCCTTAAACGATACCCGTTGCGATTCTGTCCGTATGTTTGTCTGTGATATTGAAAAACGTGTTCAGCATCAACTTCATCTATCACCCATGGATCAAATCCAATGTTCATTTTAACCATAATGTCATATAGGGCTCAGCCCTTGGTGGCGCGCCAAGGGTAAAGATTAGAAAGCTTATTTGCATTAATTCATGATTATTAATAGTAAGGGATAAAATATAATTTATTGTTACTTGTTATATACGTTTTTACGATCACTATGCCAAGTTTACCCTCTAATGAAAACAGTTCACACACGTACATAATGTCAGACCCTGCAGGTATAGATTTTCTGTACAATGTATACAAATGTTGGACATAAATTGGTTATTTTAGCATGATAATAACCTATTATGTTTAACAAGAGACGTAATGTGCCATCATTATCGTTGCAATACGATGGTTTCTACCAGGCGCCAAATGTAAAATAATTATTTTACACATTAGAAGAACATATTCATACGAAAAGGGTGTATTTGCATGCATTTATCAATAAAAACTACTATAGCATAAGTATAAATAAATCAATACAGACATAAGTAAATACATATATGAGTGAAAAAAACATACATATATGTGAACCAATTCACACAAGACCTATGAAGACAGACATATACATACATACGTGCATACGTACGTGCATACATACATACATACATACGTACGTGCATACATACATGCATACATACATACATACATACATACATACATACATACATACATACATACATACATACATACATACATACATACATACATACATACATACATACATACATACATACATACATACATACATACATACATACATTCATACATACATACATACATGCACTCACGCACGCACGCACATACATACATACATACATACATACATACATACATACATACATACATACACAAGCCCATATGCACTCATGCACGCACGCACGCACATACATACATACATACATAGCCCATATGCACTCATGCACACGCACGCACATACACACAAACCCACACACTCATATACATACATACATACATACATACATACATACATACATACATACATACATACATACATATACATACATACATACATATATACATACATACATATACACACATACAGGATCGAAAAGTTTACATGAGGGGAACGAAATACGCATGCGTATATCCACTCGCACACACACACACACACACACACTGCTACTCGGAAAAGTTTACATGAGGGGGAACGAAATACGCATGCGTATATCTACTCGCGCACACACACACACAACACACACACACACTGCTCTGAAAAGTTTACATGAGGGGGAACGAAATACGCATGCGTATATCTACTCGCACACACACACACACTGATCCACGCCGCCCTGGAAGATATCCTATAATGCATTGCTGTAAGCCCAACGCCTAAACCGGAAATAGGCTCATTTGGCGTCAAGACACCAAGGCGAGCGGACCGGCCTCGCTCATCCGATCTTGCCGCATATGGCAAGCAATTGCGATAATGACGAATGCTTTATTTCCAAAAATCAGTAAATGACATGCTTTATCCATCCGTACTTCAGTGAGACACGTTCCCCAGTCAGTAAATGACAATGGGGCCGGGGTACCCCAGGCCTCCCACAAGTATCAGAGTGTTCACAGCCCCGTGGATAGCTGTGATATCGCAGCGGTACTCGTGGCGAACGCGATCGAGTCATTGGGGTCATCGCCACAGGCGATGACCCCAAACCAATGACCCGAGCGCGTTCGACACGCCACAAGTACCGCTGCGATATCACAGCTACCCCGTGGATTGTTGTAGCGATGCCAGCAGTTTTTCTCACAGAAACAAGTTGCATAATGTACTCAGTAAAACGTTGTCAGGTATATGTAACATGAAAACTGACTGAGGTCGAAGTGACCATGGATGTAAAAAATAGATACATCCATGAAGTGACTAAGGCACCGGGATTGATTTGACCACAAACAACGACAAGAGGGTGTGAATTACTTGGGTCGAAACGGACAGGGGTCGAGGTGACCTGCTGCCCCGGTCCTCAACTGCAGGCCTGACGGCCTGGCTATGTTTACATAAGGCGTCCACATTTTAGAAAATCACTAAAAGTAGGCAGAAAGAAAGCCCCCATTACGTGAAAACGCTAGGGGTCGATAGGGGTCGGATGACAGTTTGACCATGGATGTAAAAATAGACTATTTTTTACATCCATGGTTTGACACATTTCGTACCATTAAGAGTCGAATGATACTACATTGACCGGGTTGACCATATGACTTTCATCAAAAAACGTCCGGGAAAAGTGAATACATTTGATGTTTGACCAAACTTTACAAAGCATCAATTTTTCGATCAAAAAATTCACGCGTAGAACTAATGAAAATTCGTAAAAAATACCACTGCCTTGTACATCAGGCACTAAATGTCGTAGGCGTGAAAATGAGTTTATTAGAAAATACACAGTGGCTCTTAATATTAGTTTGAAAATTCCAGTTCTCCGTACTCCGTTGCTGTCTAGTTCCAGTGGGCATACTTGGCATTCCAGACATTCATTCCCTGCTGAGTGGAGCTACGTACGATCCTGAGTAAAGTAAGCAGAGAGTTTAGAGAGCAGAGAGTTTAGCAGTAAAGCTGTTGTTTTAGTTCCAGTAAGCTGTTGCTGTTATTCCTGTTGAATGCTGTATTTAACCATTAAAGAATATAAGCCGAATGGCAGAGGGCTGTAATACACGACTCCCAGTGTTTTATTGGCCTGGGTTGGGCCGTTAACCCCAGCAGAACTTCGCCGGCAGGTACCATTAAGTCAGAAACCCTTACGGGGCCTCTAAGCAGTGTAGTATTACTCAGGCCGGCTACCACTTCACCACTGTGTAAAGCCCTGTACGAACCCGACTCACGACACAAAGGCAAGAAAGAGAAAAAGTGTCACACATCTTTGTCATCGTCACTGGCCTTCGACGCCGCGAGGTACGTAGAGTCCGAGTTAGGAGTGAGCTCCCCGGTGTGGCACTTCCGGGCCTGTAGATCGTCGCGTCAGTGTGTGTATCTCAGAGAGAGTAGCAATGTGTGTGTTGTGTTTGTTGTGTGTGTGTGTGTGTGTGTGTGTAAGTGTGTGTGTGCGAGTGGATATACGCATGCGTACTTCGTTCCCCCTCATGTAAACTTTTCAGAGCAGTGTGTGTGTGCGAGTAGATATACGCATGCGTATTTCGTTCCCCCTCATGTAAACTTTTCCGAGTAGCAGTGTGTGTGTGTGTGTGTTGTTGTGTGTGAGTGTGTGTGTGTGTGCGACTGGATATACGCATGCGTACTTCGTTCCCCTCATGTAAACTTTTCGATCCTGTATGTGTGTATATGTATGTATGTATGTATGTATGTATGTATGTATGTATGTATGTATGTATGTATGTATGTATGTGCGTGCGTGCGTGAGTGCATGCATGCATGTATGTATGTATGTATGTATGTATGTATGTATGTATGTATGTATGTATGTATGTATGTATGTATGTATGTATGTATGTATGTATGTATGCACGTACGTATGCACGTATGCACGTACGTATGCACGTATGTATGTGCGTGCGTGAGTGCATGTATGTATTTATGTATGTATGTATGTATGTATGAATGTATGTATGTATGTATGTATGTATGTATGTATGTATGTATGTATGTATGTATGTATGTATGTATGTATGTATGCACGTACGTATGTATGTATGTATGTATGCACGTACGTATGCACGTATGTATGTATGTGTCTGTCTTCATGTCTTGTGTGAATTGGTTCACATATATGTATGTTTTTTCACTCATATATGTATTTACTTATGTCTGTATTGATTTATTTATACTTATGCTATAGTAGTTTATTTTTATTGATAAATGCATGCAAATACACCCTTTTCGTATGAATATGTTCTTCTAATGTGTAAAATAATTATTTTACATTTGGCGCCTGGTAGTACGATGGTTTCAATTTGGTTCGAACTCACAACGTACGGTACCGAATCACCTAGCGGAGAAAGCCACAGACAAAACCTCTCGGCCAAATCCCCAATCTCAAAAAGATTGGTTCAATAACCAAGCTAAAGTTGTTACAATTCTGACTGCGCCCTCTCTACTCGCTGTAGAGTTCGTGAAGCATTCACGCTCTCACACATACTATCATACATCGCACACAAACTTTATCGAAGCGAAGCAATGAATACATCGCTTAACTGGGCGGAAGACAGCCTCGGGGACAATTCTGTCCACCAGCAGAACTATCAAACCAGGGTAGAGAATACGATGGTTTCAATCGGGTTCAAACTCACAACTAACTGCACTGCGGAAAAACTAACGTTCCGTCCAAAAACTTGCAATTTTTACATAAACTTATTGACACAGGGGCTTTCTAAAATTCTTTGCTTGTGTCCTCGTTCATATTCACAAGAGTTTTCTCTCTTTCCTATTTCCAGGCGTGATAGTAACGATATTTTGTATCAGTGACAACGTTGATAATAATACTTACTGGCTGATAAAAGAGATATCTTTTATTAATGTCATGTTATAAAATACTTTGCACCACGGTTGCTCTACCCGAGGACGTTTTCGTATTTGTTTATCTACGAGCACTAAAAAACAAATGGTGGCGCCCATGAATTTGGTCGGGTACACTTCCGATTACTTGCATAGTATATAAGTAACCTGCGCATGCGTAGTCAGTAAGCCGCTGGCGCGACTATTACAACTACATGTAATCACATTTGCGAAGCATCTTGCATTATTTGATCATTCACAATTAAAAAAGGACCGGATTTCTAATTTCGAACATTTGTGTTTGTTATTAGCTCTTAGGGACTGGTCAGTTTCTTCGGCCTGGGGGGGGGGCGGTGGATTATTTTTTGCCGACGTCAAAAAGTGGCTGACCCCCCCCTCATTCCAACTTTTGAAAACAGGGTGACCCCCCTATTCCAAATTTCGAAAACAGGGTGACCCCCCAGCGCGCGACATAGGTAAAACAAAAGGTGGACATAAATTTTATATATATATATATATATTATATATATATATATATATATATATATATATATATATATATATATATATATATATATATATATTATATTTTACATTTTACATATATATTTATATTTTAAATAGTCTTTCTATGTTTTATGATATTGTTGACATGTCAGTTGTAAGATAGGCATTTCAAAGTGTCAATCTTAAAGTTTGAATACAGTACATTTTGAATGAGCTGTATTTTGAATGAGTTGTGAATGTATTTCACACTTTCTATGCTTAACCAGATGGCCTGAACTGTTGTACAGAAATGGATGTCAATCATTAATATCAGAGAGGAAAAAGCAGTGAATCAAAAACTTTGATGGGTGTTAAGACTTGCCAACCATCCAATTAAATCTCCTGAGGAGCCATAGAGAGCTTTTTTAGCCAAATCTGATGTGTACAGTGTCTGAGAGGACCTTTTCTTGTAACATTGAAACCATAAAAGCACAGCTAATAATGACAAAAACTACCCTTTTTAACTGTTATTTTGTTCATAAAAAAGCATCTTTCTACAGAAAACCTGTGACACAAAGGAAAATAATTGCATCAATGAGAAGGAAAGATATCTTGTCATTTTTCTATCTCTAAAATAAGTCACTGTATCAAATATATATTGTGAAATATATGTGCATGTTGCTTTCTCATACTGAATTCTCATAGAGAGAACAGAAAAGTATCAGGAATTTGTCATCCTTTTCATATGAAATGCAGATTTCATAATGTACACTTTCACTTTGTAAACATCAAGATATCTCTGATTTATTAAAGTATGGCGCCCGAAGGGCGCGCTGAAAAAATATGACTGATTATTAAAGTTACGCGCCCGAAGGGCGCGCCGAAAAATACAACTGAATGATGAAATTTGTGGCTGACACTAGCATTTTAGGCAATGATGAGCCTGTGTCAAAATTCAAAAACACACTGACCCCCCCTATTGGGTATTTCAAAAACATGGTGACCCCCCTATCACCAAGTCAAAAACAGGGTGACACCCCCCCCCCATGAATCCACCGGCCCCTAGGCTGAAGAAACTGACCAGTCCCTTAGAGCGATGGACTCTGTTTTCATTGTGCCATGGACTTTTGAAAGCTATGAAGCACGGAGAAAACTATGACTGAAAACAGAAAGTGGCAAAAACACATTCCACTATACAGTTTCACCTAGAGATTATAGGTCTTTACATTTAAGCAAACTTAATTGCGAGACTTAAATAATATGCAAAATCACTAAGTCCAACTAATGCAAAAATGTACACCATAATTTATTGTCATCTAATAGTCTGAACAAGAAAAAATAATTGGTACATAATGGCTGCATGATAGCTTTGTTTTATCGTGTTCCCCTGTAAATCAATCCGTCTACAGAGAAATTCACTTCTAAGCAGTCGCTTAAGACATAAAAATTGGAACGAGGTAATAAATAGCAGCAAAGCCCCCTTCTAGAAGCGAAGGTATCTCGGGTAGAAACGCACAAAAGCTTCCCCTTAGTATGCGATTAATTTCCCTTCCATGTATACTCCCATAGGTGACTGATATCGTAAAATCTTTCGTTTTTCGATAACGTCATGATCATAAAACCAGCAGGCAAAACACGTTCTCGTCTTAATGAAAAAAATGTAATGAATATACCTAGACTGCTCACATTTCAATTCAATCGTCACTTAGTAAGAATGCAAACCACTGGAGAGACGGGCTGCAAATGAACGTATTTGACGGTAATAAATAGGAAAAGGCGACACTTCCCCTTGAAAGGTTATTATCAGTTGTCAGTGCTTTTAGTGAACGATTGGTGTTCTGCAGAATGGGGGCATTAATTCAGTTGGCCTTGAAATACAGGGACTGTGACAAAAGGTAATGGTCGTCTTCAGCATCTTCTATCAAACTATTCCTCTAATCAACAATGTGTGTGGACAGCTTGTCGACGTGAAGACAGAAACTTAACAGTCTGAATAGTTCAGTCTACTCGGTCAAGAGCGCCCTTCATATTACCTCTTCAGCCACAGTTACGTTTCTTTCGTTCTTCGGCGCATTATTGTATTTGTGACGGCACATAGGGCGCGTCAGAAACAAATTACAGGAGTTTATTTAATGTAAAATATAGAACTTAAGAGAGTCAATAGAATATCTGCGTCCTATGCCCAAAGCCAATCATCGTCAAATTTAGTCACCACAAAGATAAAGTGAAAGTAATGGAATAAGTCAGCAGTTTGAAGTAAAATGTCGATAGAGCTGGAGAAGATTTACGGAAATGGTTCTCGGAAAACGGAGAGTACTGTGGCCCATTATGAATCAAGCGATTAAAGATGGCGAACGACAACAACACCGTATGACCTGGTGATAACCAAACTTAAAGGCGACATCTATGTGTGTGATACTAAAGCCCAGAAAGTTGAACAGTTGATGAAAAGATAGCGAGGGAAAATGTCCTCTTCCTGAATCCGTTTATTGTGGTTTTGTTGATTTGGGATGTAGAAGGCCGTCGATCATATTAAACATCATTTGTTATATCATAAAATGATGAAGTTTGGACTTTATGGTGGTTTCTATAGAACACTTAAATCCATGTACAAACATATCTTATCATATGTTCGCACGCACAAAAAGGTGTTACACAATTATTCGAACGCATCTGTGGAGTCCAACAAAAGACATTTATCAGCTTGGAAGTTCCCCATCATTTGTTGATGATCTGGGACAACTACTTAAACATATATTTTCTGAAGTCTATGAGGGCGTCCTGAGACTGATACGCTTCCGTTTCGCTTATAATTTGACTTTATTCATGCAATAATGTGCCCACTGTCGGCCCATAATGAACGAAAGGAAACTTTGCTCGACATAATGTACGAGGCGAAGCAGAATGTATGGAGTGCAAAGTTTGCTTGACTCCATTATGGGCCTGGAGGCAAGCGGATACATTATCGCTATTATTTTACAGTTTTGGCGATGTCAGGCAATTTGTACGTAAGGAAAACATTTGGGACCACAATACCGGATAATACGATGCATAATCAGTAATAATCTAGGGGATTACGTAAAGATAAATCTGATAAAGCTGTAATATAATTAGTTATAATGTCATCGACCTGCAGAGATTACTGAAAATTTAGTCAGCATATTCTGCCAAATACGCGGACTGAATTATTGTAAACAACTAATGATACGTCAGTACTCAGCAGCCAAGTAAGATTACCAGAAATATTTGCAGCATATCAACATAAAAGCATTCAACAGACAAATGTTTGCAGAAACTGACCATGATTAAACGCAAAGTAAAGACCTGTTGTATTTTGTTTTATTTCGGAAGTGAGTTAAATCATTTATCGAACTTTATCAATCTTCATATTTTTTACTATAGTATGGTAAATCAGTTTGTTACCTTTTGAATGTAGAAAAGAAACTTAGGAGGACCTACCTTTCTTCGGAAAGTTGTGCTTAACGTCTCACTGCATTTTCGTATACTACGATATCAACCAATTAAAAAAACACTGACATGGGGTTGACTGAAGGAAGATAATGCCATGATTCCATTCAAATCTGTGCTTAAAGTAACTCCCTCCAAAGAGGGCAGCAAAACGCAGATTGCCCTGGGATGGGAAGATTATTCCTTAATGTGCAGTGGCTGACCAATAATAACACTGAAAATGACATTTCAGCCATTCACAATGAAAACATTGAGAAACATACGACTTATAAAATAATTGCTCCCACTCCCTTAATAGTGTCAATAAAATCTCTAAAAATTTTGTTTTTCCCTAGAATGAACGAATGTATACACCACAAGTGTTAGATTGTACACAGAGCCTATATATTTGTCAGATCAAGATCGGGGGTTAAATACCTTGACAGTCACATCTAGGATTTTTCTGAACCAGTTAGTTTTTAGATGATAAATAATGTAGCCTAACCACAATTTTCGCAAAACTACTGATGGTTCACGCCATCAGCTCTTTTCGTCTATGGTTACTAGAACGGGACCTGGTCCAGTATCAGCTTGCAAAACAGTCCACCCAAGGCTGCCACAATGCGTTACTTCGGTAAGATTCTCTAAGACTTTATTTGCCTAAGACTTTTAAAAATGTATTTCCCGCACGTCATCATAATCGCGTTGAGCTCCAACGTCTTAATCTAAATCATTCAACAGCACAAATCGTATCAACAGATGTTTGATCAATGATGTCAGCCTGAATACTGATTAAAATGTCGTGTAGGTAACTCCACTTGGACATGGTAGACATTTGCAGCTAATGATTACCAGATATGAACTGAAAATGCTCACGTGTTTCATTATATTGCAGTTATGTGTAAATTTGAACCTTTGCCACATGTTCGCAACTTCCTTGAAAGTGTTATTATCAACATAATGAATAATATTCCGCACAGATTAATTCTAAATCCAAATATATATACCCGATCAGGAAAGTTTATTCAAATAAAATCAAGTCAATTCAAATAAATATCTCCAATTTCAGAAGTTCGTTAAATATTTTAATTAAGAGTTTGATGAAGTTAAATGCTTAATGACTTTCAATAATAATCATAGTATCTTCAATATACATACCAAGTTTTGTCAATTTTGATCAAGTCAAAACAGATATATATCCCTCATAAGGAAAGTTCATTAAATATGCAAATTACCATTATCTTTTATGTCACCCCTAATATCTTTCACAGCTGATATATCTTCATGTGATAAATATTTGTAGCGAATGTCATCAAATTCATTAAATATACAAATGAGCCCTAAATTAACTTGACACTGTTCAATGTTTCATAGCACAATTAAATATTTATCAGATCCATATCTGTAGCACGTTTCACAAAATTTGGTGCCGTAATTTCAGAGTTATATACCTAATTACAAAGTTCATTAATATGCAAATGAACCCTTAATTAACTTCACACTACTAAATGCCTTACATTTTTAGAACACTCTTAGGTATCTGTCAGATCAGTATATGCAACAGTTTTCAACACATTTAATGCAGTTATTTCAGAGTAATATGACTATTTATCAAACTTCATGAAATATGCAAATGTGCTATTTATTAACTTAACACTGCTCAATGCTTCTCAGTACAATTGGATATATATCAGATCAACATCTTTAGCAAGTTTCATAAAATTTAATGCTGTAATTTTGGAGTAATATCATTAATTACAAAGTTAATTAAATATGCAAATGAACCCTTAATTTACTCCACACAACTAAATGCTTTACACTTCAATTAGATATCTGTCGCAGAAGTATCTGCAGCAGATTCCATAACATTTGATGCAGGTATATCGGAGTTATATATCGGAGTTATATTACGAAATTCATGAAATATGCAAATGAGCTATTTGTTAACTTGACACTGCCAAATGCTTCTCAGTACAATTAGATATTTATCAGATCAATGTCTGTACCCGATTTCACTGACTTGGATTTAGTAATTTCATAGTTATATACCAAATTAAAAAGTTCATTAAATATGCAAACTTAATTAACTTCACACTACTCAATGTTTTACACCACAGTTAGATATCACTCGGATGTATCTGCAGCAAATTTCATCACATCTGCTGCAGTTATATCGGAGTTATATATCGGAGTTATATTACAAAATTCATGAAATATGCAAATGAGCTATTTATTAACTTGACACTGCCCAATGCTTCTAAATATAATTAGATATATATAAGATCAATATTTGTTGCAAAATAATTGCAATCATACCAATCCATAATCCAATAACACTAGGTCAAAATTTGTAAGACAATAGTTGTAAACATAGACACAAAACAGCACAGAACAGACAGTAAATAGACGGTACACAAACAAAGTCAAATTCATGAAAGAAAGATATATGGACCTCTGGCCAAAAGACCAAGAAGTGATGTCAGGTGTTTTGAAAATAGTAAGCGCATCCTGCCCCACATGTGGCACCCGCCATATATCAATCTGTAAGTCAGATAGGTAGTGGTCACTAACTAAGGCCCCATGTCACTGATGCCATCAGTGATCATTTGTCGAAGAGAGATATTGTATTTATCTACCAGCTTGTGATACCTGCCAAAAAAGCGTTTGAATGTAGAGACAAGTCTTGCTCTGGTGTAACCTTGATTTAACAGTTTGTAAGAGAGATGGCCATGTCTCTCTACAAAATCACCATATGAACTGCATGCTCTTGCATATCGAATAAGCTGGGAAATGTATACCCCATAAGCAGGTGAGAGTGGAATATTACTGATGAGGTGATGAAAATTGATTATACTAAAGTTGAAATCATCTCTCTTGTCATATAGCCTAGTAGAAAGGTGACCATTAGAGTCAAATTCAAGTAAAATGTCCAGATATGAAGCAGAAGAGGCCGTTCCTGTAGTTTCTTTAATCTCCAATTCTGGAGGATAAATCATAGCGAGATATTTACTGAATTCAGAGTTATTCAATGAAATAACATCGTCTATGCATCTAAATGTAAGGTTGAAAGTACGAGCTACAGAGACCTTTTTCTGCTTGATAAGGTTCTGGATAAATTCTGCCTCGTATGAGAACAGAAATAAGTCGGCAAGTAAGGGAGCACAGTTAGTGCCCATGGGAATTCCTATACACTGTTGGAAAATGTGTCCTCCAAATTCAACAAATATGTTGTCAATGAGAAAATCAAGCATACTGATAATGTCTTTCTCGGTATAAAACACTTTAGCGTTAGTAATATTTTTAACAAAATATGTAGAATTATACCCTAATACCACATATTTGTAACGGCGTGAACCATTTTTGTAGAAAAATGCTTGGTTGATGATGTTTTTCAAGCGTTCTTTAAATTTATCATGTGGTATTGTGGTATACAATGTGGAAAAATCGAAAGTTTTAATTGATGTTATTTTTGAAACAGATTTTGATTTCAAATTTTCCAAGAGTTCCCTAGAATTTTTTAATATCCACATTTGATTTATACCAATCAGAGAAAAGACACCATTACAGTATGCTTAAAGTCCCCGTTTAACAGTACAAAGAACAGAAGTCAGTATCTCCGATAACTCTGTTGTTGAACATTTTTAAGATCCTGCGATAAACCTAGCTTTGTAAGGTGTTTTGTGGAGCTTTGGTATCCAGTATAAGCTAGGCAACTTATTATGGTCATCCTTTGTTGTAATATTAAAATTCTCCATGAATGACTTATGGTTTTGCCAAAATTTCAGATTTGTTGAACATTGATTGTTTGTAAGTGGAGTTTGTGGAGGTCTTAGTTACACCAAGTTCGTCTATAAGACATTCAAAATAATACTTCTTACAGACAAATAGCAAGCATCATCAAGTTTGGAGCAGGAATTTCAGAGTTATGTCACTAATAACAAAAGTTCATTAAATATGCAAATGAGCAGATAATTGACATGATACTCACAGTATCATGATAATATTCTGAGATTGTCATCTGTGAAAAGTTTCATGAAATTTTGTGCAGTATTTTTTGATATATGTCTACACTGTCATTACCGTCTCCATAGGGAAACCATTGTACGCAAAAAAAACGATATTGCATAACTTCATTAATATGTAAGCCACACTAACCAAAATCTAATCAGCTCTTGAGAGTAGCATATGGTACGTGTGTACCAAATCTGACTTGAATCCGTTTGCGTGTTTTTGAGTTATCGTGTAAACGGACAGACAGACAGATACACACACACACACACACACACACACACACACACACACACACACACGGACAGACAGACAGACATCGCTATGACATTAGCCCACGTGTTCACACACGTGAAAATGACGCCCCTAGTGATGTTTCACCAGAAATTTATGCTAATTGATACGATTTTCAAGGGTCCCGTAACTCTTTATATTCACAATAGTCTGTATTTTTACACAAGTAGACAGCGACCTTTACTAAAAGAGTTTCAAATCAGAGTTCAAACCAAACTAGCATATCGATTGGATGCAGGTATCAAACTTCAAATGTATGTCACACCTACCTGAAGACATAAAATCATCGTCTCCGCAGAGACACTTTGCATCATCTTTGAAGCTAGCCTCGAGTGATGAAAACACATTCAATACACATAAATGGAACATTTCCAACAACTTCAGTCATGCATGGTTTCGCATGAGATAGGAACACCTATAGGAAAACGTTTTATTCCAATGGTTTCGGAAGTAAATCGTCTAAAAATAAGGAAGAGCCATAATGAACAACAGGAAATGTATTTCTAATCTGTGTAAGTCCAATCCAATCCAAACATAACAAGCTTGACAATATTATTAAAGTTTTACTTCGGTTACTTTTTGCACTGAAAATAAGAATACCTCTTTACTTCAACGAACACTAATTTTCAAGAGTCGGGTGAAGTTTAAACTTCAACATAATGTCAATGTCGACCCGGACTTGGAACTAGAGAACCACTGCAAGTGAGCTTCTTAAACTTGGCACAGTGCTCACAGCATATGTGAACTCGTTGGATTTTCCGACAATCTTAATCTTCTAAAGAACGACAGTGCTGATCAAGTCGAAGTTTGGCATGTGGCGTGAGTTCTTAGAGTTTGTTAAAATTGGCGAATGTTTAAAAAAATATAATCATTTACAACATTTTTTCTTGTGTCCCTTCTATTTCATACAAAGCTATTTGAGATTTGGCAGTCCATGTCAGGTTTTCATAGTGATCGAACGCATTACCTTTGAGTTTGCGCAGAAGTGAGTTAGTTTCTGCCAGACGTGGTTCTGGATGAAACTCCCCTGTATCACGTTCGCGTTCAACGTTCATCGCGTTCAACCCATTCACACATTTCAGATGAAAAGAGGACACAAATCATCGCGTCCACCACACTCACGTTCACAGACTTGAACCAAGTCTAATGCGTGCTGTCTGCCAGATAAAGTTTGCACATAAAATCGCAAGCGGTAAATGACCCTTGTCACCATATTGGCAGTAAGCTAAACGCGTTTAATTTCACTTATCTGTAAAATTAATAGACTTTCCTCCGAAAGAGTGTATGTGTATGTATTATGTCTACAAGCACACTGTCTATTATAAACTTCATACACTGAGATCAATAACCGGATATTTGATGTATTCTATCCTTCTTTGGAAGGAGTTTTAAAAAAGAAACAACATACTATTCCACATTGCGTCTGACTGATTGCAATGACTCTACTTATGACGTGACCGAGTGTAAGACTGCATCAAATATAATGCACGATAGATCTTACAAGTTCTGTACCCCTCTGGCCTATTAGCAGTGAAGGAGTTAATCTTGCTAGCGAGACACTGTCTTGTCAATCTGAATTCAGTAAATAAATTCAACAAAATCACACACAGTTCTCGCAAAAGAAATAAAATACAATAGTCCCTTAACGAAAATATATATACGTCCTTGCCTTAAATTACGGCAACTTCAAATGTTAAGTAAGTTTAAGTTTATTTAAAGTTATAATCTTCTTTTCGGAAAAATGACAAAATAGGAAAAAGATAATTTTATTTCGTATCTAAGGTCTAATGCCAATATGATTGTGCAGGTTGGTGGCGCACATCACAGTTTCAAGTCTGATTATTCTGTTTATCTGATCGAGCTTGAGATTACCTGAGAATGAATGTTTGACTCTGGTCATTGTTGCTGAAGAAACCTTCAACCCTTCCACTTTAACTAATTGAAAAAAGATTACAAAATGAGGTTTTGTAGCCCTCAAAGTCTTGTATTAGACATGCAACTTAGTTCGACATTACATATACTAGTATTTGAGATTCAAAATTGTTACGTACAAAATATTGTTCAATAGGGTCGTTTTATTTAATGATCCATTAGCTGTAACTTTGGTCATTTTTTTTAAATTTTGTTTGTTCTGTGTATCATCTGCAGTTTCTGGTTTGAATCCCTGACCCATGAAGAAATTCCTAATATTTAGCTCATAAATATACCCTATATGAGTGTAATCTGCATTGTTATTGTTTAAATTTTGTATTCAGGTCCGGACTAGAATACATTTATCAACAATAACAATGGCCATTTCACATATACAGGCCGTGTTGGCAAGCAGGACACCGGGCATTGGTCATGATGATCGGATTATAGTAAAATTCTGTAGTTGATACATTGAAACAGAGTAGTGAAAAATTAGTCAAAAGATACAGCTAATGTCCTTTTAAGAGATACTGTATCTTTTTGCGAAAGTCACGGTTATCAAGTGTAATGCCAACACCCCTGCAGAAATTGCTTATTTGTAATATGGTATTATTCTTGGCAAGAGAGTCGTTATTATTTACAGCAGAATGGTTGGAACAATTGTATGGGGTTGGCTCCCTTAAAATGCAAAATCAAAATGCACAAGGGGGATTTGAATAAATCAGAGTTATTTGTTTGTTGGCTTTTTTCGCATCACTATCTTTACCACAGTTAGGACCATCTTTGTTTTATCAGTTTGATAAATACACTATCACTAGCTTCTGAAGTGAGAAATTTCGATGAAAATTAAAATGATTCACAAAGACATCGTAACAATTGTACTCTCTTCAGTGTTTTAGCAAGATTATTAAATATCTCAGTTTCTAAGTTTTAATAGTATTTCCCATATGATCAACAAGATCATTTACTGAATCATTATTTCCGCGGACTTTCAATGACTGTAATAATTAGCCCCGGACATAGTAAAGTACAACTGATTGGCATTTTTGAGCCCATCTTTCTTGGGATAAATTTGCCTTTGCAGCTATTTTTCGTACATTAAAGTTCAGTCGAGGGCACAACAAGTGGAATCTTCATTTTGATGAAGATGGCTAGTTAGGAAGAATGAGAAACTAACCTCAAGCAAGAACCTAGAACAGGAGAACAAATGCGTGGCCATGCGGCAATAGGTTTGCGATTTATTGATTTATAAGTGAACGGCAAGAGAGGAAAACACCCGTGGCCACTTTAGTGTTCATCAAGGCTGCTTGATACAGACAGAAATTCTGCTTGTATAAAGACAGAACAGACCTTGCCAAGCGTAACCATTTTAAATCAGAGCTAACGATTAGCACCCCGTGTTAAAAATTGAGACACAAGGTATCACTTCCATTAATGAAAGCCTCTACTCGATATTTAGTTTATTGAGGCAACACACTGCCTGATATAGCATCAAGTAAAATTATATGTCCCACGCAAAGAGTGTGTCTGGGGAAATTGAAATAAACAAGACTTGTACATGGACCAGTGCATGGTAATGTTACATTGTACCTCAATCTTGAACACAGGGTGCCAATCGTAAACTCTCATTTACAAACCCCAGACATGTATCTAGTTTTGCCTTTGTTCGAGCAGAATTTCTGTCCGTATAATATCAGATCTACACTAAAGTGGCCACGGATGTAGTTGTACACATGCATAGTCATCTGGCAATTTTGACTTGAGTAAATGAATGTTTGCGACGTTTGACTGACGACCAGGCGCATCCCTAATTAACGTCTCTCTTTGTGTATGGTGATACAAATATTCCTCTTCTCTGTATGGTGTCACGTCCTGCTGTATCTTACAAACAGAACTAAGAAATCGTTTGTCACTTGTTCCAGCGAGCGGAAATGAAAATTGGCCGAATAAGAGGCTGGTTATTCGTTTCATTTTGAATTATGTACCATTTAAAGACTTTTGATATTTTCCCTAATCGTAAACTTGATACGAAACTTGAAAACTTGGAATGTTCATATAGGACACAAAACTATTCTCACTTCTCGAGAAAAAACGTGATCAAATAAAACATGGAGCGCCCGAAGCCTGTAATTGTGCAAACAGGGATGAGTAAGATGAAGGGTGTCAGACAATATTGTATATATTCCCTAATTGCCCAGTGTGGTTCTGTATTTTTAGACAATTTACTTCCGTAACCATTGGAAACACTCATCCCGTTATTGTAGGTATTCCCAGCTCCAACGAAACCATGCATTATTAAAGTGGTTGAAAACGTTCATTTTTTTATTATTTGACATATTCGATCAATGTTTGCACTAATCAATTTTACGCCAGGGTTTGTACCTACCAGGTTTTGACGGTCATTCTAGATAGACTGATTGAGGTGGAAATTACTGTATTCAACTGTATACTTTTTAGTCTCCGTGTTGTTATGCACTTAATTTTGACCAGAGAAACAACCTGATGTCGTAAAAGGAAATTCGAAGTCAAGTGGCATGGACATTTTTTAAAGAAAAGAAATATCTGTCTATATATTTATCGTCACTTATTGTATAAAAGGCCTGAGGCCTCTAATACTGAATAAAGGATGAATGAAGAAAAGAAAGAAATCACAGTCCGATTTCAGCAATTAATGTAAGAAAAGTGTTCTTCTAAAAAATTAAAAAATGACTTGAATTTACAGTGAATGTGCACAATTACAATCGTTATTTATGTGACTTTTTAATGAATTGAAGAGCATCTTTCCAATCGTATAAAACTTGAGCATTACAAAATTTCACTGGTTCAAATGCATCGCTGAAGTTTAAGGATGTGAAGTTTAGACGAATATGAAAAGAAATGCTATCGCAACGGTATACGTCTGAAATCAAATTCAGCCGCGCTGTGGCGTCTGGTGTACAGCGAAATTACAACCATTCATTGTGTATGCGAATGTCATTTTTACGAGAATGGTGACGGGTCAGTCACAATCAGGGTGCTCTAGACAGATTTCGACATGTTACGCTCTTAGATATAAAAACGTTGAGCAAAATTTAATGAAACATTATTTTTGATATGAAACAGCAAGTAGAACCAAACAGGCCTCATCGAAAAAATGGAGTTTTTGTGATGATTTTTAGCTGAGCAGTGAAAAAGTACCCTAAAAATGGGTCAAAATGGGCGTTACGCTGTTTCATCTGAAAAAGCACATTTTGTAAACTCACTTTTTGAAACTGTTAGATTATTTTTTTCGATTATTCAGAATTTTTAAAGTATCATGTAGCATTCCTTCTTTCTTTTGCAAGTTATTTCATGCGAAGGCATGGATTTGAATGGAAATGGCGTGATAACAAGTGAAATTTTTGTGTCGTTACGCTTTTTATATTTTGACAACAGCATTATCTCTCTATTATCACTTGGAAAACATTACCCTAGAATGTTTCCTAAAACATCTATTTGATTGGAAGACCATCTGTGATTAGTTGGTACTAAATGTTTATAGGGTCAACGTATTGATTACGAATGACAAATCATGATAGTTGCCAACATGTCAACAGTGATGCATACAAGGGGAGGGTTTATGTCCCTTCAAATTACTTTTCTGTTTTAACCCTTTGTTTGCATTATAAGGCTGTATTATTAGTGTTTGATGAAATTTCAGTCGTGTGTTGGTTGTTAAGGGAAAGCTATGGTGTGACATAGTCGGATCTATCATGTGATGTCTATTGAATGCTGTGATCCTGAAATCTGTTTGGAAACCCAAGTGTGTGGTTTCTCCTAAGTCGCAAAGTTCTGTCTTTCCTAAGTTGTTGGATCAAATATTTTGTTGTTTTTGTTATACTTGTTGATGTTTTCACGTGTTATTGCTTTAAATAATATCAATATTTCTATATTTTTTCTTGTGTTAAAATTATTGTTAACGTTTTGTCTCTTTTTGTGAACTTTGTTTTGACAAGTGTGTCTTTTATGTTCTTGTTTCTTATTATGGGTTATTATTGGGTGGTTTTGGAAAAGGATTTTTAATGTTTCGTCCTTTTCAAGTTCCTGCCAGTATTTTGCAAGACTTTCTTTCAAGTCTTTGGGCTATTCAACAATGAACTCTACCACCAAATATGTGGCTGTTTAATGGGCTGAAATGCATTGCTTGGGATTGCCATGATTGCATTTCATAAACTGGAAATGGAAATCATCTCTGAATACCAAAATGTGATTCACTTTTGGAAAAGATTCAGAAATGACATTTTCATAATTTTTACTGGAACACAAAACCAACTGGCAGAGTTTAGCTATAGAATAAACAAAATGCACCCACATTTAAATTTACAGTTAAGAAATCACTAGAAAAAATAACATTTCTCGACATCAAAATTTTGAAGGACCCAAGGCATAACCAAGAAAATATTTTGGATATTAAAACCCACACAAAACTAATTGGAACATTCCAATACCTGGACAGAGAATCATGTTACCAAAATCAAATTTTAAGGACTAATTGAAGGTGAAATTCTCAGATATTTCTGTACATGCAATGACCCAAACGATTTCAAGGAGATAGTTGATTTCTTTACAAGCAAATTAATTTACAGAGAATACACGGAAAAAGAAATAACTAGAATTACAACAGAAATCAAACACAGGAGTTGAACTCAACAAAAAGTACAAGAAAAATAAAGAAGGAAACAACAAATAATCTAATCTTCACAACAACATATAGGCCATAAACTAAAAAAAAAGACTTGAAAGAAAGTCTTGCAAAATATTGGAAGGAACTTGAAAAGGACAAAACATTCAAAACCCTTTTCCCTGAACCCCAAAAAACAGCCTACAAAAGAAACAAAAACATAAAAGACACACTTGTAAAAAAAATCACAAAAAAATCTCAACACAAGATAAAAATATGGAAATAACACATGAAAACGAAAACAAGAACAAGCATATAAAATCAAAATATCTGACACAGGATCACAGCATTCAAAAGTCAGCACATGCTAGATCCGACTATGTCTCGCCATAGCTTTCCATAAACAAACAACACAAGACTGAGATTTTATCAAACACAAATAATACAACCTTATAAAGCAAACAAGGGGATAAAAGAGAAAAAAAACATTACGGGACATAAATCCTCCCCTTGTATACATCACTATTGACAAAGATCCGTAATGGAGCCCACACTACTGCAGTACCCCCATAAATAGTCAGCTTTGCAACCTCTTTCCCCCTTATACACAATAGATGCTGACCAAATACTTAAAATACTCCAGTCACCCACAAATATCACTTTGAGTGGCAAGAGAGTATTATATTATACTCTTCATGACTTTAATTAGACTTCTGATGTAGAGAATTTGTGTTTAATATCGTCTGTTAAATCTGGTAAAGAAGTTGACCCTTTAATTATTCAAATGTGTAGTGTCCGTGACGCTACTGAAATACAGATCACAATAATATGTTGGAAACCAAATGTTCAGAAAATCATTTATTGTTCACTTTATAGTGTTAAAGGGACAGTTTTGTATTGTTTAGCATTTTCTACATACCAGTAATCATAGTCTACATACCAGTTATCTCAAGAATTTTTACATTCAGTGTTGTATTTCTGATAAAAATTTTCTGGTTATTGAAAAATACCAGTACTACAAATATTCCTCATATAAAACTTCCTTAATAATATGGTTTTGATTTGTTTGTAATCCATTCTTGTCATAATTTTACTGTTTTTACAGGTTTACTGGTTATAATAAACAATAGTTTATTTCACACACATATTCTTGACTGTGTAGTGTCCGTGACGCTTTTACCATACTACACAAATGACAAGAAAACTAACAAAAAATGAGCAAAATTTTGCTGCAAATACTATGAATGTTTTCTAAAGACTTCAACAATTGCAGTAAAAAATAATTTAAATGTACTAAAGGGCAAATCTGTAAACTAGAGGAATCATAAGCTCATGGGGAGAAAAAATGAAAAATTCTTTTTTTTTTCGTAACAAATCATTTTGCAGGAAGTCATGCAAATCTGGGTAAAATCCTGATACATTCACCTTATTTTCTATAACAGATGTATATATTTTCTGGTTAAACTTTTAAAAAGAATATTTGTACAAATGTTGTATAGTCTACTATGTTATTTCTCCATCAACTCACAATATTTTGTAGTGTCCATGACGATGTGTCAACACAATAAAGAACTGGTTGCCATGGAAATACTGAGAAAGTTTGGTTCACAACTTTTCAAGCAAATATGTACCAAACCTTAAGCTTTGTGAATTTAGTAAATTTAAATATGTGTCTACAAGATGAAATTTTGACAAACGTGAAACACTCTAGAGCACCCTGATTGTGACTGAGCCGTGAGCTCTTGACATAAAAGGTCACTATTGTCAATGTTATTTTGTCCTTATATCGATCCTCATGTTTATTTTAATCCCTAGTTGGCCTTTTCACTTAACAGATTATGCCTTATTTGACTGTTCAAAACGTATCCTCATCATCCAAAATAAGTTTGATAGTTCTAGGTGCAGACTCCCAGAAGTAACCAGACCGAAATCCTTGAATGAGTAAACTTTGTATAAATTCACGTAAAGTTTGACAGAGGACTGCTTTGGTCATAATTAGAACAGTAATTTATTGGCGACAGAGACACACAAGCGCACTGACAGACGCAAATACCAAAAGACCTGTAACATGTGTCATTATGTCGAATCAGTGTGTATTTATAACTTTTTTATAGTTAATAGATGTTGCTGTTTCATCTTGCGACCAAGATTCTGTAATTACTTTAAATATTTTGTTGTCACAAAATTTTAGACAAAATGCTGTCAACATTATTTCTTTTATTGCAATTCACAACTAGTTTTGTAAATTTTGTATGAGTGATCATGGTCCAGCTTAGTCCGTGTTCGCCAAATGATCAGTTTGTAGATATAGGAGCGTCACTAGCATTGTCGGATGTCGTTTTAGTATATCACCATATACCTGTATTCACGTACCTATGTAAAGCTATGAGAGAATGTGCCCTCACATACGTGCAGTTTTTATGTGTCAAGTTCCGGCCAGGTGCCCAAATGTGGATGAACGCGTCGAATTCCAGACCATTTTTGTATTTAGAACGTTCTACTTAAAAAATTCAAAAGTACGGGAGCTTCAAAGGTGGAGACAGGCACTCTGCGTCCAAATATGGACAATAGCGTTCATTTCTAAAATACTTCGATTCTGGGTACTGTGCACGTTCCAGTCCGTGAACGTTCCATTGATACACAAAGCCAGTACGAGATTAGGGAGCCGTCATTATTTACGGCCTGGTGGGAGGGGGCTGTTGAGAATTTCATCGGAAATTCCGAAATATCGAGTAATACCCTAACTCTCTAACTCAGGAATTTTGACTGAAATCCCCTCCGTCACATAGAAAAGTTAAATGGCAATACACATATTTGTAAAATTACAAAAATACAGCAATGGTAAGAACTTTCAAATCCTAATGTACACTGAAAGATTATCATCGGTTATCTAATGAAGGTTGAAAAAAGGTGAAACAAACAAAATGAAATTCTAAGTGACAATAAAATACAGATATGAAAGCTCTTGCTATAACCGGTATCCAACCATATAGTATTGTTTAATTTTAATGGGTATATGACAGGATTTTCACTAGGACATCAGCGTAGGCAGAATTTGAAAGTACATCGGGGAGAACACTCAAGAGGCTGCGGGGGAAAGTGTCAGAGGGAGTGTCCCCTATCTTATGTGGAAGATTTTGAGAAATTTATGTGTGCAATGTTGCAGTCTAGTGCAATCTGAGAGGTGTTTTGCAACTGCTTTTTAACTAAGTAAAACTGTTAGAACACCCCGAGGGGAGAGCACGAGAGGGGGGTCCCGGAAAATTTAAAATGACAGAGAAATTGTCTACCGCACATATGGCAAAAACATGTATCAAAACACGGACAAACACAATGCTTTTCTATTCAGCACACTATTCCACCCACATACTCTAACACAAGGCTAGGTCAACTGAAAGGCAAGTAAATTAGTTTTATAACATGCTGCGCCCACTTATCTTATCAGAGAATCTTCATACTTTGCAGTATCATTTTTCATCTGGAGATTATGAAGAATATTACCCTTTAACGGGACCATGTTATTTCATTACTCATTACTAAGTCAAAGGTCCTGTTAGTGGTGCATTTACTGTCTTCCCTTGATGTCAAAACTATTCGTTTCTCCGCCTCTACAGTTGTTAAAAACACCAAAGAATCGAAAATACGGTGCTTCTGCCATTAATATATTATCCATAAAACACAAACTGGGATAATTAAATAAGACTGTGTGTATTTTGAAAAACAGAAGTTCTTGTGCCTTCAGGACACAATTGCCAGACGGCACATAAAATATGATAGCTTTGCATGGCATTCATACAAGGCAACAGGACATCAAAACTATATGATATGTCCCTCATAGACTCATGAGGCTAATATTGAGGAATTATCAACCATGGAACATAGAAGAGAGAGCAGGACGTCATTCGCTGATTTGATGAAGCAATACTTCCGTTATGACATCAAAGTTCAGTTTTTTCATCGACTATGATGATGACATTGAGAAATACCTGAATGATTTTATTTGTAAATGCATCATCTGTGGGCTTCTTTAAGCAGCACCTTGACAAGTTCTGGGCAAATCAAGCAATGCAATACGACTTCGAAGCACATTATCAAAATTAAATTTATTTATAATCATGACATTACCATCCACACTCCTATCATTAGCCTGCTCCAAGATAAATCAATGAATTCTTCCTTTGTGCAGAAGAGAACCAAGAGATTTTTTTTCAGTGGAAGTTCATTTCACTTCTTGTTGAGGTTAACAGATTGCATCAAAAAAACCCAATTGTGCGACGATACGGATAATATTCTTTCAAAGTTGAACGAAACATGACACAAAAAATCTGTAAAACTAAAATCGCAGCGTAAATGTTCTCATCAAGAATAAGTATAGTAAATAAAATTAAACAATTAAATGACCATCTTACAACAATTACATTGTTAATAATATGTGGAATAACAATTTTGATACCTGATTTTGATAACATGTTTTAGTACTTAAGATTGTGCCAATGCATGATATGCACATTTTTTGTCACAGAGTTGTTTGATTAAGAGCAGAACTCGGTGTGATGTCATTATAAATCAGTGTAACGCTGGTTGCAATGATCAAACGAAGTATACGACTATTACAATTGTTTTAGCAGGTAAAGATTTGATCAAACCGCTGGTTGCTTTCAGGCCTTAAAATCGTTGGCTGTCATAGTTCATCAAGTTAGCATCGATCCCGCTGGGTTTTATTCACCAGCATCGAGCTGAGCAGCCTACATTGCCTGTTCTTCCTCAGGACAATTAGTCGCCCACGACATTTTCTATTCTGAGGTTTGAAGGACTGTTTAATAACGGTCAATACCGACTAAGTCTTGCCCTATGCCAGTAAACAGGCACAAAAGTCATTCATATGTACGTGAACAAGAATATTAAAGATACTATCCAGGCTGGTTGGCAAATTGCAATGTCATTGAAACATTTGCTCTTATACATCGACTGACGACCCATTCCACTGAGTCTGTATTTTAATTGAGCAAGGAGACCAATGCATAGAACCTTGATGCATTTATTTGCATGAGCGTAATTGATACATTTAATGTCTCTCTTCAGTGTCCCACCCTCACCACCCTCTAAAAAATTCCAACTCAAGCGACCTTTTGTCTGTGAAAGACAAAAACAAAGCAACACTACATAGAGTAACACAAAACTTGCAAACAAAGTTCCCTACCTATATAGTGTATCTCTCCCAGCCTGCAGTAGAAGAGGATAAGCCAGTTCACTGCCCATTGTTTGTGTCAGGCGTAATTCGATTCTCTGACTTGGTTCACTGTATTGTATAGCTACAAGTGTCATTTTACCATTCCGGATGGTTTAGATAGTTTTATACCAGTGTCATTCCTTGCAATTCATTCCACCCAAAACATTTTTAGTTCAATTACTTAGGCCCGAATCTGATCGATAACTCTACTAAATTTTCAATCCTGTACTTCCCAGCATTACTGATATTCTAACAAAACAGGGGAGTTTACTTGCCAAAGACATAAAAACAAAGCGATATTTATTTAGCATTGCCTGCATGCAAACAATAACCAAGCATAACAAAACTTATTGTTAGAGCCAGCCATAGGGAAACTCTAGCAAGTACACTGCGAGTGACACAAGATGTAGAAACTCTAAACATCGCCAATATTTTGAAGAGAACAGATTTTTCAGAAGTTCTCACATTGCAGAAAAACTTACAAGGTGATTGGCAATATCAAATGTACTACCCGCAATCTTATTTATACCATCACTCTCCAAACAAGTCATCAACAAGTTGTTGATTAATTCTCTTTTGGCTTCACCTATAGGTTGACATATAGGTGAAGCCAAAAGAGAATTCAAATGACTTGTAAATGAATATCTATACACCATTAATGACAAACCGACATAAGTAGCCGAAAACTTTAATAGGCCCGTTCACACCCTGATTCATTTTCTAGCCAGAAGGTCAATCAGATCGACGCAAAAAAGAACTCTTCAACATCACTGAATTCGACACAATGTCACAAAATGGCCTTAATTATAGAGAAAATAATTTCTTCACGCTGGCTTGCTTCAATTGTTCGTTACTTTCCTCCTCTTTTTTCCATCTCAACTAGAAGGTTTGGTGGTTCTGCACATTTAAGCAGCCAGTTCCCATCTTTTACACCAGGTGATCATTTCTCATCAAGGCAAAACCGAATCAAGGTTAGTTTCTAATACTCATTATGCCATGTGTCCCGTATGTTCATGAAGACGTTATTTGAATTCTCTCTTGGCTTCGCCCATATATGGTTGAAAATTTTGATAATCCAGTTCATAGCCTAAGTAATTTTCTTGCTAGTAGGTCACTCAGACAGTTGCGAAAAGCAATGAACAATGTTTCATTGTGCTGTGAATTGTTTTACTTCAGTCCTTCCATCATTTGTACATGCCTAGCTTAGCCCACTTTTACCGTATAATTGTTCGAGTTTCCTAGTCGTTTACTTGGATTTTTTATTTACAACTGTCACTTTAGTTTATCCAGCATCCTTTTTACTTGTTTTACCGTTATCGATGTGCAGTTTGCCTGTTTATCAGTATGAGCACTGCCGAGAAATTGGGTTAAAAGAAAATATAGACATTATCTTTTAACCCACAAACTCTGCTTGAGCACACTTTCATTCTCTACCATTTTACAGGTACTTATGCGAGTGAAGAGTTAGAAGCTTAGCATACATGTAAACCCTCAGAAGCAGAAAGAATGATAAATGCTGACCTGCAGCCAGCATAGGATTGGATGGAGAAGTTCCAAGATGGGTTGGATCTTGATACTGGATATTACCTTTGTCTAAGTTACCTAAAGTTGTGTAACCGTGACCATGACGACACATAATATAGGAAAGTCCTCGAAATGCACACTCTCAAGAGATTTACATTGTGAACTGGCAGCTCGACACTCGTTTAAGGTAGAATAATCTCGAAGACAGATATTCGGACTTTCAAACTTTTACAATTATTGTTTGATCTACCACTTGAGGGGATTCATTTCAAAGCCGTTGGTGTAAGAAAATTTTTTACAGTCTTAGGTTTGCGAAAACCTTATTTTCTATAGAGAGTTAAATTTCCACGGTGATCCCCAGATTTTAATTCTTGATTTTGAAAATGAATGTTTCAAAAATTCCTTTTTTGAGCGAAAGATTAAGTTTTTCACTTTCGAGGCGCGCATTACCTTAAGAAGCCATATTTGGAATCTGCTGTTAGGTGTCCTTTTAGAAAAGGGCCAACATGATGTCAAACTAGGGAAGGTGGACGGGAAATGAAAAAGAATGCACCAAAGAGAGTGGATGAAATTGTGGAAAAAGCAGAGTTTGTTAAATTGGCATAGAATGAAAGAATATCCCAAGAGCTGAGAGGGTATATTTCATGGGAAAAGTGAGAGCAGAGCTAGTGGTATATGGGTGATAGTGTGATTGTTCAGTCCTATTTGAAAGGGAACAGATGTGGAAATACAGGAGCGAGTGGATGTTTTTATGAGATGAATGGTTGCACCGTACAGGACAAGTGTTACGTGCAGAGAAAACGAACAAAAGGGTGAACTCAGCAGTTAACGTTTAAACAAAATTTATAACGAAAATAAAACTAATTGCTAAGTCAGGGATAGAGTACAAGCTTTAAAAGTGTACAGACTACTTATCCCAGCTGGGACGGCAAAGCTCCAGTCTCGGAGTTGTAACAGTCTGTCGGATGAATGAACAGTCCTTTGGCTTGCAGGCTCGACGTTGCACAAAGTCCACAGTATAAATCCAGCGTTGGCAGTGAAGGTCTTGAAAAGTCTTGATAATGACTACTGCTGGGTTTCCAAACACATGTAGTAACACACAAGAGACACGATCCCAAAAGTCTGACTGGAAGCTGTGCACGTCCCTTTTATACACATGTGCTTACATAAGGGCATATAAGAACAATCTAGAACTTTTATTGACATGCTAATTACTGTTCTAAAATTATCTCTCTTACACAACTAATCAACTTTCCAGAACATTCCAAACATGACTAATTGAATTCAAGGTTGTGAGGTCATTAAGGGCAGTTACCTTGAGAATGTTCTAGACTAATTGAACTCAGGTCATGATGAGTGTGGGGGAAATGACCTACATAACACAAATAAGAACTAAGACAATACAAGACTGGTTTACGAGATGAAGACCAATAGGAGCGGTAACTGAAATCGGGTAGCAGGATATCTACAGCATCAATGGTAAGGTGACAAGAATAAATAAAAGTTTCCGAAGAAACATACATATAATTGTTCATTATCTGTAAAACTAGATTTGTGCAAGATAAGAGAGGTAGAGAGGCATGTTATTAAGGTGAATTTAGAACAACAATTTCATGATCAAAACTTGCACCACAATATCCGAATGAGTCAACACAAACTGTACGTCAGCTTTGAATTTCGAGTGTCGGAAAATTCACCCAAAAGGTGGATTTTGCAGCCTTGATTAAATCAATTCGCTGTATACTAAAGTCATCACAGTCGAAGACCTAGTGTTCGTATATCTTCTTATGGTATGAAAATACTCGTTTAGATGAAGATTAATATGTTCAATGTTACAGAGGTCATTGACTTTCAATTAAGGTCAATTTTGCATAAAGGTCAATAATCAGGTTCGGACTTGTTCATTATGTGCGATGGCGATACGTACTGTGAGAAATTTAGCAAGTCCGTAATTGTTCTGGTGTTATGGCCTTGGCCATTGACACATATAGGTACCTTAGCAACAAATACACCCGTGGCCACTTAAGTGTTGATGAAGGCTACTTGATACAGACAGAAATTCTTCTTGTACAAAGGCAAAACTAACTTTGTCTTGGGTTGTAAATGAGAGTTTACGATTGGCACCCTATGTTCAAGATTGAGATACAATGTAACATTACCATGCACTGGTCCATGTACAAGTCTGGTTTATTTCAATTTCCCCAGACACACTGTCTGCATGGGACTCACAATTTTACTTGATGCTATAGCAGTGAGCTAATACAATTGTGTTGCCTCAATAAATTAATTATCGCGTACGGGCTTTAATGACTGGAAGTGTTATCTTATGTCTCAATTTTAAACACAGAGTGCCAATCGTTAGCTCTCATTTACAACCCTTCGCAGGGTCTGTTTTGTCTTTATACAAGCAGAATTTCTGTCTGCACCAAGTAGGCTTGATCAAGACTAAGGTGGCCATGGGTGTACGCCATTATCAGGGAGAGACACTTAAAATATGACGAGTTTACACTTCAACTATATGTAAAATAACCACTGCAATTTGCAAAAGATTGTATATAGTAGTGTCTTTACGAACACAAGCACTGAGAGAAGGGACAACACCTGGAAGGATGTAACATCTTTGTACAAGAAATAAACGGTGTTAACCTTGAAAACCTTGAGCCTCTTCACCGTTTCTGTATCCCGACGTCCGAAGGGAGACGGTGAGCAGTAATACATAGTCAGTTGATAACTTTAAATTTTTGATGTTCATGATAGCATGGCTTAAAATCAGATTGTACCATGACGAACTGACTGATGGCATGTACTTCACAGGGAACAGCGGACAGGTCCATCCCCAGGGTGCGGACTGGATCGGGCGTGTCTTGGTCTCAGCACAGGTTTCTTGTTGCTATTGTTTACTTTGTTTTAATGGTTTTAACGGTCTTTAACTTTCTTTGCCAGGTGATTTAATTTTTGTATCACAGCATTTACGTTAGCTACAAGAGCATAGGCTTTGCAATCAGATTGTCTAAATGCCTGCATGGGAGTATGTAGTGATGACGCTGCCTTGTGACACTGCTTTCTATGTAACAATACGGTACACAAGTCACTTCGCCATTTTGCCTCATACCTCGTTCACAGCGATATCACGGAAATAACAAAATTACGACATCATGTGTTTTTGAGTTATACACACCCAAAAATATTGGTTTCTGTGCACTTCGAGGATTGTGTAAATGGCCTCAAAATAATCCCTAGGCTGAGATTTCATTAGAGTCTGAGAAAATCCTCTACACACATTCTTCGCTAATATGTCCCGCTGTGATTACCACCGGATTACATTCCTCGTCAGAAGTGCGACATAACTGGCAGTCACATTGCAATGAACTTTCCGTAAATAAATCGTCTTTCGTATCTGATGCCAGATTTCTGAATACCTTGTGATTTGAAAACCGTAAAGTAGTCGTCTTCTTCACTGTTGACAGTTTAAGGAATATCTGTTAATTTTTAAAACCGAGTCTGCATTACCCATTGCATTTTTTCTCCCCCTGACATTCTCCCACGACACGCGTTGACATTAAAACGAATAAAGGTAAATTATCTAAATTATCGTCACTAAAATCTATAAAATACATCATTTGAGTAGATTTTGTGTGCCTTTCGCCAATAGTTGGCACTTCTGTATCGATATGTTTAGTACGTTTCTTATCATGAAGACAAGGTCAAACTAGGAAACACAATGAATCAAAATTTAACGTATAATATACGGTATATGTGTGTGTTTGTATCTTTTCAGCATATTGTTCACATAAAACCCGCTAAGCATATTACGACACAGGACTGAACGACTTATATCAATACGGTATTGTCAATGGACTAAATGTTTAGATCATTGATTCTATGCATAAATAGATAATTAAAACGGGGAGGACACCACTGGTGGAGAATCCAACAATGTCCGGGGACTAGCAATCGCAGGCTGAGTAATCACGAGACCATTATGCTACATTTTTCCCCCATGATCAAAGGGAAAGATGTTGAGTGACTAGTCGAGTTGATATCATTTAAGTTTCGATTCTTGCAACTCTTTTAGTGGACAAATACGCTTAAAAATCTTCGTTTATGTGCCTGAAAAGAACAAGGCTAAGATGTTATTGATTAAATAGTTGGACTGCAAAATAAAATTACAACTTCAGACGATCTGATAGAAATGTAGGTGTTCGTTCAACAAGAATATCTTACACATATAGATCTTACACAAAAGGCTAAGCAATGAGATGTATTCTTTTCTGTACGATTTTATGCTGTTTTTCTTAATCATAACATTAAAACCGATTATCTTGTGTGATATCCATTTCTTGGTGTTTTCATGAAAAGTCTTTTCATTAAAACTTGCAGATGACAGAATAAAAACTAGAATTCGATAGACACTTCTTTCTAACACAAATATCGTAGTTTCTGATTCATTCATTCCCCTCACTGTTTATCTATGTGTCTTACAGAAAAACCGATCAGCATCCCTCTGCATTCATTATATCATGTTTCGTCTACCGGAGTGTTGACATATTCACCAGCAACAATCTGTTCATATATCACCAAAATGACAAGTATTTCGACACTTATGTTGTGTGTTCTATCCAAACATTCAGGGAGTGAAGATTTACCCGAGCGGTTCTCTCTGTGGCCTCTCCGCTAGGCGACTGATGCCGTATGTTGTGGGTTCGAACCCGATTAAAAACTAGCCGTATATTCAGATGAGTCGGTTCTTTTATCTACAACGTTGTAAGCTTGTGTAATGTATAAACAAATGTCCACATAAGGTGACTGTTGTCGTATCTACTATGTTATCTACGAAACTTGTGCGGGACGAACAAAAAAGTAAACATCGTGTATACCAAACAGTCAACCTTCGCTGACTGTTGCTGTAATGTATTACCCTCAAATTTGTCAGTGTTAGAAAAACACAAAGTTCCTCAACAGATGACATCGATTTATTTCACTTCGTAAGGATTCGATCACTACATTGATTTAAGTCCCATTATCTTTGACCATAGACCTTTACTTAAAATAATTTAAATAAGGAAATTGTCAATATAAGTTTTATACGGTGTAACGAACTGGTAAGGCTGAGATAGTTTATTTCTATGGGAGCAATAATGAAATTTTCGTTTTCTACGGAACGACAACTACGTCCGTTGTGATCGTTATTCTGTCATATGTAATTTCCGCCAATGTATTTTTTCGGGGTATGTAATCAAATACAGTGTCGACTAGATATCCTCCTCCAACATCTTCTACATACGCCCATACCTAGAAGCGAAATTCAGGTATTTCGAATTGATTTTAAACGTTTCCGGCAGTTATTTTATAAGGGTAATTTTCTGAACCCGTTGTGCATTTGTCATACTTTGACAATTTTAAAAGGAAATCGTTCAATTCTTCTGGACACAGTATATTGATATGCAAAGTATTTGGCTTCAAAATACAGTAAATTCTGAGTAGCAAGTAATGATTTTGTTCACAAATAGGAAACCGAAAATGCAGTCGTCTTTTTAAAAACGCACCAAAATACAATAAATCCAAAATACATCAAAACTTGTAGCCTAAAAGAAAGAAGATAATAAATTTAATACTATTTACCATTCAAAAATACGGCCATACCAAGTTACACGATATATAATTGTATAGGAAAGAGGGAAATGTGCAATAACACGCTTGAAAGATTATCTATCCTGAGCAGACGCGCATCTGCAGTTCACGGAGTTGGAATGCCACCATTGAGCTGTTTACGCCGACGTTGTCTGCTCCTGCTGACATCCACTTTGCCTTTGAAATCCGTAACATGTAACATGACTATAGGAGCACTCAATTATAGAATTGTAGAAAAATAGAGACGTGTCTATGCATAAACATTATACAGAGGAATGGCTATTCATCCGCATGAAACTTGAATTAAAATTTGGTAGATAGTCATTTTCATGCCATTTTTACCAGTTTTTATTTTATATTGTATTCCATACCTTGTATTTTACATCACTCAGAATCCAAAATATATTTATGGAGTTCACAGTGTCGACATTGTTACATGGTCGTGATGATCAAGTGATCGGATTCCATCTAACTAGACAGCGTGACTGACAGTTACACGACTTTATCAAGTTCTCCCGAAGCAAGATTTACTAATTAAACAGAGATTTCCGGCCGTAACAGTGAAAAGTGCTCGAACACAAATCTGATAAACAGTCAATACTGGTTTGATACTAATATTTCTCGAGGGTCTATGAATAAAATAACAAGCTGGCGTAGGAGGAAACTCAACTTAAGAAGAAATATGTGTCGTCTCTGCACTGCGCCACGCTTCGCAAGATCTTCTACATTTAAACCGACTGTTTTTCTTTTTTGGGAAGACATAATATAAGTGACTTTTGTGTTTCCTAATAAAGGCTGTCATTCCTTCTACTTTTATGTGTGTTTGCCTGCCTGTTTGCCTGCCAGCCTGACTGCATGCCGGCCTGTCTGCCAGAGCGCCTGCACGTACGCACGCACGCACGTACTTATGTATCTATGTTTCTATGTATTGTGCATGTATGTATGAAGGTAGGTAGGTACATGTAGGTAGGTAGGTCGGTAGGTCGGTTGCTGGCTAGCTAGCTAGTTATCTATCTATCTATCTATCTATCTATCTATCTATCTATCTATCTATCTATCTATTTATCTATCTATCAGTTTGTATGTCTATCTATCTATTGATCTATCTATCGATATATATATCGATCATACATGTAATATTTATCTATATATCTCTCCAATATGTCTAATAAATAATAAGTATCTATGATTCTATGCATGAAATATGTACCTACAGTGTATATATGTATACGAAGTACCTACAAACTTTCATACACACGTGCTCACGTACAAATCTATGTCTCAGTACGAACGTACGTACATACATACATACATACATACATACATACATAAAGGCATTGTACCCAGCGACTTTTAAGCAGTAATAGTCTCTTATTTTAACTATAATTTTTGCCAATAGCCGGCTGTCTCCTTAACCATTCGAATGTCATTAATGTTATCAATTTTGAGATAAGGCAATCGCCACAAGTAAGTTGTTCTTACCCGTTATTAGCCGTAGATTAATGGCAACTAAGGTTGGAATTTGAACAGGAACCCATGCACATCCAAGTTCGTAGCCAACTTTTGCCAATCGGTATGAATTGAAATTATGAGAGAGCCAATTCACGTGCAAAGGTAGTTCATGAAAGTTCTTTTTGCAAAATTTATGATGTTCATATTCATTATTTTGCCTGACACATTAATGGGTTTCCAGAACTGCAATGAGAATTAGCAAGCTTCATTTGCCTGACACATTAATGGGTTTCCATAACTGCAATGAGAATAAGCAAGCTTCATGTGCCTTCTTCTTCAAAAATGTCGTCTAACCAAATTGTCCGTTGGAATATGATTATCTGTTTTCCACAATATGTAGCCTCGTGCTATCATTTACTGCTTTGACAAGATAGGTAAGGTTGTCGACAAGGAAAATGACTTAAACAACGCAAAAGACCGCCTTCTGGGGAAGTAATATTGAGCAATATGATCACATTTGGATGTTCGAATGATCTAGATGATAGAACTTCAAATGCAATTTTCTTGTGGTCATTGTATTCCATTTTCAGTCAAATTTAATTCCTAGCACTGCGATCGTTGTCTCGGGCTAGCGTTTAAGGGCATATATGCTGCATGAAAAGGTGTAAATAAGGCTGATACCAATAATAAACTTATAAGAGTAATTTTACACCTCCGAGATCTTCTTACTGATCAATTATTTTACGGTTGCAGTAGCCCATATGTATGATTGCTTGTTGGACTTAGATGAAAAGGCCTGAAAAACAAAAAAAAGAACCCAGCAATGCCTGTTGTTCTTTTCCTGTTAATCATTGATGACTTCTGGATAAATGTAGGAACATGTTTTCCTATGTAGCTTGCTTTTCACAGAAAAGCAGGGGTATCTGGTCTGCGTGTATATTTTCGCAGAAGATGAAAAAAATTGAAAATCGATATTCTTGTAAAAGTATTCCGAGATTTTGATGACCAGCCTAGTTAAAATAATTTCCCCAGGGAATTTTTGCGTATCATATTGATTGAACTGTAGCTCTACAAAAAATGGTTTAGTCTACAGAATAACGCGTACGAATTAACCGGGAGACTTCTGAAATGTTAGATACAATGTCCGCTTAGAACCTACAGTCGAGACGATAACTTTACCAATCAATACTGAATCCTAGTGATAATGACTTTTCCTGTTCGAAGACCTTCGACTGCTCACGCCCCGGCCTTTTGATGATGATGGCGCCTTAGTCTTTTGATTAGAAACTGTGAATATGCAAATATGGCTCATTCGTTTTTTTTCTTGGATTTTCATTCGTCATCGACACGAACGAAATAATGTCCCAACGTCCATCAAGATGTACAGATAACACTAGTTGAAATCTTTGATAGACTTTAATAGGATAGGAAAGGTGTTAAAAAAGTGCATTAAACCGAATTGTTTGCACCATAGCCACTAAAACATTCAATGTACTGGGACTTAAAAGATGACAAATTCTTTACCAAACTTATCTACTAATTGATTGGTGAATACAAGCAAGACGTCGACGTGGCGATGAAATCTTCCTGTCGCCTACTTGCCCGACACGTGTCCCTTTAATAAAGCTTTACCGTGATGTTGGCAAATTTCAATACCCGATCAAACCGATGCGCTGGCCCATCAGCATTGAATGTACACGACATGTGATGAAATCCTCCGTCATGAACGATGTGTTGGCTAAATTGATAGCGTCTTCAGGGAATGTGCGGTGAAGGAACGGAGTGACTGTTTGCCGATGCTGACTCGGAGATTATCGCGGATAATTTTCCAGAGACTCAAATCAGGAATTCAATGTCTGGCTTCCTATGTCGACGGCTTACTCCATACGACAATCGATACAAAACACCTATAACCTACATTCTATAGACATTGGTGACGGGATTGCATACATGTGTATTATGTATGGTGTTGTAACCTATAAATGAATAAAGCTGTATGAGAAGCACAACTAGGACAAAACTTAGGAGTAAGATCAGTTGCAATATTTTAAAATGTCCCTGTTGGTTGGGAGGGCAAAGCACAACCTCTTTGTAGAAATTAATTTCTCATCATATATTATTTGCTATTTGCTATCAAAGTCTATGACAGGTTCTTCGGTGCTCAGAGTAGGAATATCAATCAATGTGACAAATTTCTGAGTTTTACCTTCTGATCTTACGTTGTCTTATATAATATTACATACATCACATGTAGTAAAGCACTAAAATAGATTTGTCCGTGTCGAATCGTTTAAGGATCAATTCTTGAGTTTTCATTTTTCTTTATTTTTCTGATTTGGACTGTATTATTCTAATTGTCATCCATCTTACAATATGTTTCTGTTTGGTGACGCTACTAAGCACAATTAAATTGGAGTCTCCATAAAAAACCACCTAGCTCTTTCTTATACGGACAAAAGTGAGTTTGATCAAGAGCTTTTTGTGAGGCTCTTACATGTATCGATGTCTCAGTGTGATGCGTCAATAGTGCAATATAGTTTTCTTTCTTTGTGGCCTGCCTGTCATGTTGTCGGCACGTTAACGTTTGGCGAACGCAATCTGCAAGTCTCAAACTCCATTTACACTATGTGCAATAGAATTTCTCACGAAGACACAAATGACAATAGACAGGGAAACGAAAAGTTAATCTTGTGCAAACAGGATCAAATGTGCTTTACTTATAAGTTTTTAAAATGCATCCGTTCTAAACGCTTGAAAAACCGTCCGATCTGGACTTGTCACGTCATAAATGTGATTGTCCCAAACAGTCCGGTGGCGACGCATTTCACCGAAGGAGTGTACCCTGTCAAACTATTGCGTTAGCTTTTGTGCAATCAACATATCTTCGTATTTTTTCTTATTTACGACACATCACTCTTACTTCGAAATGTTTTGTCGCTATCAGACGTTGAGCAGTTGATTCACGGCTTTGTTAGATCACGCACAGATTCTTGTGACTCTTTTCATCATAAATTTTGAAATATGTGCACCTAGTTGTATATTTTCATCATGTTCAGAATATTGCTCCAAGAATTGTCACTTTTTCTAAAATCTATATAGTATCAATTGCAACAGTTGCCTGTTATTCAGATAATTGTGTTTTAACTCAAATTTTACTTCCATAGATATATCCATTCCCTTGACCCATGCTCTTTCCTATGGTATCACTTCATACACCCCATATCATGAGAGTTTTAGTAACTTTTTAACTCATCAAACAGACGAACCCAATGAAAGGATGAGGTACCCATAAAAACTTCCCTAAATTCAAATGGCTCATCCGTCTTTGGAAAAGTTTGTATTTTGTCGTCTGTGGGCGCCTAGATTATCTTCTGCGATACAAAATACTATTCTTAGGCGATCATTCGAAGTTAGTCTTCCTACATGCATGTACAACCAAATCATGAGCATTTTTTTTCATAAAAGGCACAAGTTCAGAGAAAACATTATGGACATCTGCACCGAGTGAGCATTATATTTTGTCTTGGTGTATCGTCTGGTGTGAAGAGATATATCTTCATTCTGGATACGTAATGATAGGTATGAGTGATGCCAGCAACACTCAACACGATGCTTGTACAAAATATCACTGACTAAACATTTTCAAAACGATAACGAGTATGTTCTTTTCACTAAAACGGAGACTGCATGGCTCCTCTATGTGGATCCCATTTCCTAAAAGTTGCCTGTCTGAGAGCAGAATTCACGAAACTTTGCCCAGTTAGGCAATAAATTGTTTGCTGTCAAACGGAAAGCCACCTAATTGGACACCAAATTGGTATTGTCAGAGTCTAGTGGCAGAAAGCTTTGAGTCACGAGAGAATTAATAATGTCCCTCGTCGTTCTGCCCTCGGTGTTAATAAGTTTTCGTTAACCTTGTTTTCTTGTCGATTACATACTGTCGCAGCTATGACTGAGTGACACTTCCGAGGGCAAGTTAACTAGAGCACGACTGTCGGCGTTACATTTGCAACCTATAAAAATTGTCTCACTTGCCTTCAACAAAACAATCTTTTTGATTACATCCCACGGGGCATACTTACAGCGACAGAAATCGTGAGCAAATGTGTATACGTAAATACTGTGTATTTGACGCGTATATGACCAAGTGCCTTCCTTGAGTTTTGCACATTTTGGCATTAATGGCAAAACCTGTAATAATTTTGGACCCTTCAACCAAACTATATTTTTGATTTAATCCCATAGTACACATCGCGACGATAATCGTGAGCAAATGTGCATACGTGAATATTGAGTATTTCAGTTAGATTATATTACCATGCCCTGTTCCTCGCATTTTAATTGGTCCAGCTGAACCACGTGACTGACCACGAATTCATGGTAATGATTTGTTTACATGCCGCCCCGTAAATATGAATAGTAATGTTAACATGGTAACTTTACAGTCTAAACGTAAATTGTGATTTGTACAAAGATCATAATCAATCACAATACAAAATGAAGCACTTGTGGGCCAGGTTTAGACACTTTTTCCCAAAAAAATATCCCCATTTACAAACTTTTTACAGCACGCGTGACAGTGTGTCGCATATTGCATAAGTTCTGGGGCCCCGATGTCTTTCGCGTGGAAATTTTTGTAAATTGTGACAGTTTTCTTGGGTTCGTTGATAATATAATGGGGAAAACAGACTCCACCCTGACCATTAACATTTATAGTATGGGCGCGGGCGAGCGTAAAGCCAAAATTAAAGCCCCCGTAGCTGCAACTCTTTTAATTTGTTGACCTGAAAAAGGTTTTCTATTTTCTGTGGTTTTCTTTAAATTCTACAAATTTAAAGGATATAGTCTTTTACTACTGAAAAATTGACAAGTAAATTTAAATTTTAACCGTGAATTTGATTTTCCGCCATTTTTAAAAACTGGTAATATTACAAAGAAACACAGCATATGATGTCCCAGTGGAAACCATTCAGCACTGTGTATTATATTGAACTAATCTGTTGTTTCTGTGAAGATATCAATGCATAAATGCACAACGTACAGTGCTTTTGCTTTATTTGAATGAGGGCGCCGTTTTACGTTTGGGCAAACGATTATTATTAATCTTGTTCAAAATTGCACATGCAGTCCCAGTGAACAGTTTATTAAACTTGTATAAACATAAATTCCTTTTAGAGTACATTCCCATGTACTTGTTTTAGTTTTGAAGTAAAATCACAAAAATAATGCTAAAAGACACAGCTATTGGGCCTTTAACGGGCTCAACAAGTCTCGCCCGTTAATTTTTGACTTTCCTCTCGCCCTTGCCCATAAATAAACGATAATGGTCAAGGATTCGTCCATTATTTCTAAAGTAAAATATAGTACGTGCATGACCAAGTGCCGTGAGCTTTGCAAATTTTAGCATTAATGGCAAGATCAGTAATATTTTCAAACACTTATGAAGATATCCAAGAAACAACAGTAGATTGATCAGAAATATAAAAGTATAGAGTCTGGAAATCTTGATTACGTTGACACCAAACAATCAACAAATCAAGATATTGGATAATTTTGTAACGTGCAGCAAAACTTACGTATGGTACTAATCTCTGAGGTCCCTCTTTTACAAAATAAGATTAATATAGGCTGACCTGAGCAATGTGGAGAGGCAACACCATGAGGAAGAAGTCAACGATGTACTTTGGCATTCCATTAATATGAAGATCTACTACAGGCGAGGTTCGATCGATCAAACTTTTTCTTTCTTTATTTGTCTTTCTGTTCCCTTGTATCTGTCTATCTAGCTGTCGGTCCATCGCGCTGACCTAGACAGTCTGTCAATTATGTACATAGCTAATTTTATGTTTCTGTCTATCTGACATTACGTGCATCCTTTACCTTTTTGCGTCAAGACGAATAGAGGTACACTGCTTTAAGGTAGCTACATACCTTTTAGCCACTTTCAGATTTTTATTTTTTTCTCAATTGAACACGTCCCAAGCCCAATAAAGTATACATTTTCTGAAAGCCTTTATATAGAGCTATCCGGCCAAGCACAGTACACGGTCATTATTTGCATAAGAGTCACGTGACAAGCGTTTTGCTGAACCTTCAAAAAACCGGTTTTTCCCGCCTTATGCGAACACGCTGCAAGATTTCCGGTTGGAATTTCTTCATTGACAAGCCTTGACAATATCCTTTAAATCCATGTCTGGGATTTTTTCCCGGAGGCTCCATTCAAATTATATGGCGTGATAATTAAAATTCCTTGAAAAGCACCTTCATCTAACACCTTTAAGAGCGCATTAAAAAAACAAAGGCATATAAAGAAAATCCCAGACACAGTTTTGAAGAATATTGTCAAGGCTTGTCAATGAAGAAATTGTTAGTGCTATCTCCTCTCTCAATCACGCATTATTTTCCAAATCATTTAAAGTGAGAATTGGGAAGAATAGTGTGCTTAAAAAAAATTTTCATAATTTTTTACTTCAACTAGTCTAGGAATTTGTCTACACATAGGAGAAAGGGTAGACTTCACTGAGGAATCTCCGATAGTACAAATCTTAATCTTGGAATATCTCCAGTACTGAGTCTCGCGCAAGGTTACGGGTTACATACAAAAAGTTTGCAGCGAGAAAATTACTCATATCGACGTACACACAGTCATTGTTAGAATAAGACGCAAAAGTTCATCTACAGAGAAGAATAATCATCATGATTGACATTGAAAAAGAAGAGTAATTCGACATATTTAGCAGTGAGTATTTGCCCACGACATGCTTTTACTGTTTTTTTGATAAAACACTATACCTGACGTGTTTTTAATGATGAATTAACCTTTTGTCGGAATATAATTCTTGCTACGCATTTTCATTGGTTATAGGATATCTGGTCGTCCATTGCCCGTGCTTGTCAATGTTTTATTTTTTTCCGTGATTAAATTGGAGAGTTTCATTTGTTGTAATCGGTTTATAGAGTCCCTGTGTCGAATTTATTAGAAGCACATCGATGCCTTCAAAATCTTCCCTTTTCATAATCATTGCCAGTGCTGAAATTTGTAAACTCGAATTTTTTTAATTAAACTAGTAAAAATTAAGGGTCGCCGAACCTTCTAGTTAACGTCGTCATGACTTATTGTGATAAATTTCATTTATGATATCTTTCGTGATTCGTAAATTGACGTAACCATGGGGTATGTCGTTTTGGCACTGGTTCATGCAAAGAGCCAAAACACATTAATAGTGTTAAAACTGTTACCCATTCGGGTAACAGTTTTGGCGACAGTTACCTTGATAAGCTAGAGGGCGCATATGGTGCATCTACACATACAGGGCAAACGAGTTGTTTTCGAATGTGACAAGTGTCAATTGCAAAAATATTGTTAGTTTTTCAGTGATGAAAATAGATGTGACATGCGTCATTGTATGGCAATATATGAGTAACAACTTAAGTTTGTTTTCCTCGAGTCTGTAAATTCCAAAAACTGTTTTCCCAAGCCTTATTCGTTTTGCTGTGAAACAGACTGTTGGAGGTGCTACCAACAGTCCCTCGGGGTAACGACAAATGTCATCATTAGCAGTCAATGCGTGTAAATTATAGAGTGGCCAACTCTCATAACCGTAATGTTGACGAAGTTCCGGTACGTATGTTTAGTAAAAAACAATCTACTGAGCAATATATTTTAAAATTTGGTTACCCTGTTTAAAGATTTTACAAATGTTGTCAGAAAAACGCCCAGACGTCTGTTTGTCTAGCTCATTAAAAAAGTTAATGATCCGAGACTGTTTTCGAGAATAAATTGGCATTACATTTTTGAGATTACGATTTCCACCGCTGGCATGTCTAACATATAAGTCTGTCTAACATGGTGGAAAGGTGTACAAGATCACCGTCGCAGTGATTTTACTCTCATTATTTCGGTTGCTCGTGCCATTTTCATTAGCCTAAAGCAAATAAGGTCACGGCGGGTAAAAAAGGCACACGTTGCTTTGGCTCGGATCACTTCATGTGCGCGGGGAGATCGCTCTCCCCCCATCATCTGTACTTTGGATTCATTTCTAAATGATACAGAATTTCAAGTCAGGAAATATGCAACACTTACTGCGGATTATGACAATTCCATCTAAACGGAATGCTTGCGACGTGATCATGACAGCTATTGGACAGTCTGATAATGGACTTGGGATAATTGGCCTCGGATAATTTAGCATCAGTTGAACGCTTCATCAATATTCCTTTATAGGACCGATAGCCAGCCAATGACGTCATCAGAACGGATGCAGCAACGTCCTCACTTTCAAAGCTTTTAACCTAATAGGCCAGCCTTGCGCCCTGTTTTTATGTACATCTGCAGGTCTGATTAATGGTGTCGGCCAGGGAATGTCATGATCCTCAACTCGCAAAAGCAATCAAGAAAGTCAATGTACATGGACTTGTAAGACAAGATTAAAATCATTCATTTGGATCAACTAGTACCATTAACAAGTTTGAAAAGCTAAATGTTTACTTGTCCCATTAATAGTTTTCAAGTCCACGTCAGAAAATTACACGGAATTACCTTTTGACCCGTACTTCTGCCTTTAGGTACGTTATGTTTCGCGACGCGGAGATATCATCCAATCTCTCATCGTCGATTCTAAATTATATATATATATATATATATATATATATATATATATATATATATATATATATATATATATATATATATATATATATATATATAATATCGAAGTATACAGATGTCCTCGTGGGAAATTACAGTGCTCAATGCAAAAGCAGAGCGTTATAAATAAACAGATTATTTCAAGTACAAAGTAATGAATTCTATTACTTAAGTTTCATGCATCTTGCAATCCTCAGATACAGTGAAAGGATTACTAGCTCGACACTCTTACATATATGATTCGGACGAACCATTCTATTTGTAGGTAGTGTTAAAATTCGATAAATAATATTTGTTTTGGTGGCGACATTTTGAAACCAACTCAGAGCGTTTGTTTAACAGTGTAGATTTGTCAACTCGGTACCAAGTTGTCAAAATTTGTATGGAACATAAGAAATAAGGGCCAAGACTTTGACATTTCATGGTCAATCATTGATAAAGCATTGAGCTACTCTAACATGAACAAGCGATGTAATCTTTGTATATCAGAAAAGCTGCAAATTATCAATGCAGAAAAATCTACACTGTTAAACAAACGCTCTGAGTTGGTTTCAAAATGTCGCCACCAAAACAAATATTATTTATCGAATTTTAACACTACCTACAAATAGAATGGTTCGTCCCCATTATATATGTAAGAGTGTCGGGCTTGTAATCCTTTCACTCTATCTTAGGATTGCAAGATGCATGAAACTTAAGTAATAGCTTTGTACTTGAAGTAATCTGTTTTTTATATATATATATATATATATATATATATATATATATATATATATATATATATATATATATATATATAATAATATTATATATATAAGTATAGTTAATCGCACCAGTAGGTGTGCTGTTACAGTTTTAATCACCACACTTATGGTCAGGAACTTGCAAACATCACGCGGGCAGGAACTTGTAAACATCACGAGGCCGAAGGCCGAGTGATGTTTACAAGTTCCTGACCATAAGTGTGGTGATTATAACTGTAACAGCGCACCTACGAGGTGCGATTAACGACTTATTCCACGAAAAACAGGCCAATCTTCTCTAAAATTTGAAATATATTACTACCAATAAATCGTCGACTTTTTCATTTGAACACCCACAATGGAATGGAGCGACCCATTGTGCGTCGAAAGGTTCACAGAGGTCATTATGCACCTGGCATGCGAGTTTGGGAGAATGGCCTATCCCAGACAAGTAGGACAAGGGCTCTGGTCAACTGCAAATCTGCATTTGAATAAGGGCTACAGAGTGGTATAATGCACCTGTGTAGAAGGAAACTGTAATAGTCTGATTGTTTGAATAAAATGGCTTGCCTTACTCTGTCGTTTTGGCTATTGGCTAGGGAGAAGGCATTCTATCTGTAGATGCATGTGATTGCCTCGTGAATGCATCAGGCTTTCAATGCCATTTTCGTGTTTTTGACTGGTCAAGATGGATCTTGTCAACTTGTCTGATCTGATGACCCTAGAGACTTCCTAGAGGTCCATGGAAGGCCATGTAAAAACAACCAAAGTGGATTTTACACGGGCAAACTGCCCTTTAAGAGCAGCCGCTACTACGGAGTGCATCAATCCGCGATGTGTAATTCAACTTATAAAAAGTACTTGGCTATGATACCGCCGACAGGACCGTACTATCGACGGGGTAATCAAGTTCTCCTCGCAGAAAGTAGGCGTCTTTACGTGAAGCAAATGTGCGAGATGGCTTGAATAGAAGGCCATCACACTGGGCATTCTGGCAAGGTAATTTATTCTTTTACTAAGATATTAATACTATCATAAAACGAATTCTGTAAAGTTATAAAATTAAATTCATTGATCAAAATATTTTGTTGTGTGTACGGCAATATCACAGAATTTCTTTCCTCTATTACACAAACGTATTAAATAAAAAGGCTGTACTTATTTCCATGCTATTTATGACATATGTTTTGTGTTTGATAATTTCAGGTGAATGTGGCAACATCTACCATCAGGGATTCGATGAGCAGCTTATCAAAGAACAAACAGGTCACAGATCAGATGACGGTTTACGCGCCTCAAATGTTTGTCGATTTCACTACAAAAGCATGTGTCGAATACATCTACCATTTCAATCTAGTGTTAAATCAGAGGAAGCTGTAAGTAAACCAGTTTCTTAAGTTGCTACGAAACAACATAACAAAACAGACAGGATTGGTCCAACCCAAGAAGACGCCGAATCTAAAAATAGACAGATCTTCATCAACAAATCGTGTTGCTTATATTGAGCATGGTTCAAAGAAAGTTAAAATTGAATTATAAAATGTGATCTTATAATATATCAGTTTAAAAATTGTCTTTATTGTGTTATTGAATGTGTGTGAATGCTTTAGGTATCTCGACTGGACCTATTGTTCTCATGCAAATTAGTAATCGTTCATACTTTTTTTCTTATTTAAATTAGTAATCACTACACTTTTATTGATATGATAATGATTTTCTTTCATTAAAGTGTGGTGATTACTTATTTACACATGAATAAAAGTGTGACTGATTACTAATTTGCATAAGAACAATAGGTGGCAGTCGTGATTTCAGGGATATATGGATGGCAAGAACAATAGGTCACATGACCTGGAGTGGTATAAATATATATATATACTTCGAAACTACTTTTAGAATAAAGTTAATAAAAGTGGCCAGTTGTCAATTGTTTCCAGTAGTCGGTCGCGTGAGCGAGGAACAACGCGCTTACGTTTGTGTACGGAGCAAATGCCAGATGACATCACTTGACATATACCTTCCGCGAAGTTATACACCATTTAAAAGATAGCGTAGGCCTAGAAATTTAACTCGGACAAAGTTACGTTGTTTTTCGAGAACAAAAATCGACTGAATCTCACGCACAGCGCAAAAACTGTATCGTCCCATCCGACAGTACCACGGTAATCGAGGTCGTTGTTTCCGAAAATTATTCACGTACTTCCTTCGGAATGTACAAGCGTCACATTCTTGTGTTTCGTCGTTCGGATTGATATTGTCGTGTAGTCTATGAATATATTGATTTCATTACATGGCTTTTTGAGGCTAAAGCGTATGGCCTTACAGTGGAAACTGCATGTCTACCGCATAAATGTGTTCTGTCCGTCGACTGCGGAGCGGTCTATACTGATACGAACCCTATATTGGAAACAAAACTTACGCAGAAGGACTACAAATTTGCTAAGTGGATGGTTTTTTTTGACACTATAAAAATTATGACTCATTTTTACAAATTTTCTCGTCAGACATATATTAATCTGGCCGCCATGTTGTTTGTGTACATTGACGAGCACATCGAAGATCGACGCAAAAAAAGTTCTGAAGCTCAAAAATTGCTGACATGGACGCGGGTCGTCTTGACGTCAAACGACAAGAGTATAAATCCCGGTATTTTCTTTGCTTGTGTATGTGGTATATATATACATATATATATATATATATATATATTATATATATATATATATATATATATATATATATATATATATATATATAATATATATATATATATATCAAAGTATACATATGTCCTTGTGGGAAATTACAGTGCTCGATGCGGAAAGCAGAGCGTTATAAATAAAAACACAAATTACTCCAAGTACAAAGTAATGTTATCTGCCACTCATGCTTCATGCATCCTGCAGTATTATTTATCAAATTGTAACACCACCTACACATCGAATGGTTCGTCCCTAACATATAAAAAAGATTGCAGGATGCATGAAACTTAAGTAACAGATATTATTAAAAGTTACTGTACAAAGTAATAATATATGTTACTTTAATTTCATGCGACTTGCTATCAAGGTATATTTATGACGCTCTGCTTTTAGCATCGAGCACTGTATTTTCCCATAGGGACATCTGTAAACTTTATCACACACACACACACATACATACATATATATATATATATATATATATATATATATATATATATATATATATATATATATATATATATATATATATATATATATATATGCGCAGTGAAATAACTCTACAGATCTAATTAAAAGTTCCCTTTTTAAAATTACCTAAATGTCGACTCCATAACATGTAATTAAGCACGAAAATCTTTTCTGCAGTAGAAAGAAATGAATAAGCCAGTTATCACGATATAGGATTGGGCGTCATTAGGGTACCTCTTTTAACAGTGTAGGAACCTATAGCCTTCAGCCCTGTTGGAATCACGGTTATTATTCTGCTACTATGACGACGTTTCTGCTATATTTTTCGCTGTGACAATGGTGTTACAGTTCGCTCGATTTCTTCTGCGTTTGCAATAGGTTTCACTCTGTTTGCTTTCTTTTTTTCAAAAAAAAGCTGCCAGAGTCGTGGTTAGCGCCAGGTTTTCAGTCGTTCACATTGAGAGCAACGAAGAATTAAACTTCTCTTAGTCACGCGAGAGATTACAGCAAAATGCTCTGTTGAACTACATCTGGAATAACATTAACACTCGGGGCGAAAAGCACGTCAGTTCGTTCCATTATGAGCGATGCTATTTAGTTTAAACTAATTGAAAAACTGCGTAATGTTATTTGGCATTTTATTGATGTTCATGATGGTGAATTTATGCGAATGACATTCTCCGTCATAAATTACGGGAAAATTACATTTCGTGGTAGTTACTACCTTTTCATGGTTCATCTTTATCGAAACACGTTCATGTCTGACAAAAGGGGGAGGGAGAATAAATCATATCAAATCATATTTGCGGGTTTCATTACATGTGAGAAATGCAGTTAAATGTTTCTACAGTATTGTCTAATCTTTTTTCTTTCAACCACCATTCTGCCCGTCTATCTTGATGTGTCCCTCCGCTGCCGCTTCCTGTTCTCATGTTATTGTCTGCCTGCCTACCTGTCTGTCTATCTGCCTTCCTGTCTGTCTGTCTGCCTGCCTGCCTGTCTGTCTTTCTGTCTGTCTGTCTGTCTGTCTGTCTGTCTGTCTCTCTCTCTCTCTCTCTCTCTCTCTCTCTCTCTCTCTCTCTCTCTCTCTCTCTCTCTCTCTCTCTCTCTCTCTCTCTCTCTCTCTCTCTCTCTCTCTCTCTCTCTCTCTCATGTCTGCTAGTCCGAATGACATTTACGTACATTTTCAGCTCTAGCACGTCCTTGGTGGGCTAACAAATTATCCGAACGTTTTTATTTTGAAAACACCTTTCTCTTAAACTGTTCATTCTTAAAAATGTTGTACTTTATCGAGGAGCCCGACATTCGACATGTTTCATTGCAAATATCTGCAGTTTTCTGAAATTTCTCCATCCAATGATTTTGGAAACACAGTTTGTTTGGTTTTGTTTCATGATAGTAAATTCATTGCATTTTACTGACATGCCAGTCGTACAAAAACATCTCTGACAGCTATACCTATGTACTTTATTCATATACCGTATTAGTCGCGAAAATCAGCGTAGTCTTGAACTTTGTGTGGTGGTAATAATTTGTTGTGACCCAGGAGCCACTCTAATAAACACAACTCACACATCATTTGCGCCATAAAAAGCATTTATTTGGACATTATGGATACAACATGGGTTTACATTGTCACAAAGCGCTATAATTGTACAAAATAAACCCGTCATTAACCTTGACAAATAAATTCAACAAATGTATTACATACTGAAATAAAATTAATGTTGGGTGTCGTATAAATAATTAACGCTTTTCTGAAAGTGCCTATGTGTACCGAATGTCTTCACCTTAGTTTGATAAATGGGCCACGAGCTGAATACACTGTATTTATAAAATTTGGCCTCTTGAATATTATCATTTCGGTCGACATTGTAAGTATCATAGCCGTCTGTAGACAGTAATTCGACGACTCTGGGCTCTTCAAAATGACCTAAAAATGTCTCAACAAGGTGAAAGCTGTCTACATCTTACCAGTCGATGACAAAAGAAGTCTGTTTTTATGTGGGTACACCAAGTGTAAAGTAGGATTCTAACGAAATAGTACGAAAAATTGAAGGCACGATAAATAAATTATTAACAAGAACAATAAACACCATCTCGACACAAGGACATTAAATTTCGTACCCTCATCTTATCTCCGATAAACACGTATGTATTTGAAAATTTCAGTTCTAGAGACACATGACGAATTTATTGTAAATCCTTTTAAATGTTTTCTCGCAATTATTAAAAAATATAATTCTGAATATTCATAAATTTTTTGGGCAACATAGATGTTACATTAATAAATATATATTTATACTATTCACAGGGTAACGAGTTTAATTTTACAATGTGTAACTTTGTCATTTGGGAGAGTTGAAAGTATGTATGTATATATATATATATATATATATATATATATATATATATATATATATATATATATATATATATATTATATATACACTTTTGACTTTTATGACCATTCTTCGAGTAGTTTTACAAATCTTCGTTCTTGTGAAAAAAGAATAAATTGTATCGCGTGTCTGTCTGTCTCCAGGTGTAAAACATAAGATGACAGTGCTATAATAGATCCTTCGGTAAGAGGTCAAGACTTTGATTATTGGAATATCCGTGACTATCCCTTGATTTACCAAAGTCTGGGTGATATTCAGTCACACTGTTGATATTTGTGTAGTACTTCATTTTACACACGTTCCACGGGAATTCATTCAGTTATTACGAACGGGTAATTATTAACTGTCCGTAATGTGTGTTGAAAAGGATGCGGAGAAGAGTCTGCAGTGCTTGACAAAGGCAAACGAGCGTTTCAATATTCCGATGGAAGTCATTGGCCGTTTTGATGATCCCCAATCTCCGTACAGAGATTGTAGCGCGGCGTGCATAATTATAACCTAGCTAGGGAGTCTCAGCAGTGCCCACACTAATCTCTGCCACAGACGACATTTTACACCAACTTTATGGGTATTGCGCGTTTTCCAAAATATACATTTACTGTCTTTTTTATATATAGTACTTCGAACCAAACAAAATAAATAAATGAAGAGTACACTAGTTTCAATATTGATCCTCGATTTCGTGAACACTTGCAAAACATAGACCTTGCTCTAGGTTACATGGATGTGAATCGACGATTCAAAATGTATGCCCCAACGACGTCAGAAGTTGCAGACGCAATTGTCAAGTTTGAGCAAATAATTTATTATTTTTACTAGTGTATGATGTATTACTTTTATCAGTGTGCAGAAAGTGCGAGCTTTAAGTGGATAGCTCCTATCAAAATCTGAGATGTCCGCCACGTTTATTGGGCCAGTTGGACGCGCGCGCGCGCAGGACTGAAAAAAGTCCCAGTTTGGAATATTTAAATTTGCCTGCAGCAGAGATTGGTGGGGCGAGCGGTCGTTCACTCGGAGACCCTCTAGCTTGGTTAGAATTATCCACGACGTACTGCTGCCACACCGTGCCTAAATCTCTGCGTGAAGATTGAATGATCCCCTACACGATCTTGGACTTTGATATTTCAGTTAGTATGAATAAACCTATTCGACTGAACTCACACCCGATCATATTCACCAAACTTCTGTTCTGAATTCCTACTGTAACCATTTTGTCTTCCTCCACGAATTTTTAACGATTAATACTTTGAATCCGTACCATCAAGAGTACAAGAATTGAAGCAACGTAGGAGTCATTAAAATTGCCTGTTACTCCGACACTATAACGAAAGACGTACACACAATTTTGAAAGTCAAACACTCGACATTAACAACTTCCTCGGTTAAAGCTAGTAGTTTTCATCCGTAAATACAAAAGCACAGAACTGGTCGTCCGTCGACCATGTTTTTTCGCTTTCTTGACTATTGCACGAAAGATGAGGTACCGTCTGTACAAGGTGGGATCTTCCTCTGCAAGATATAACCTTGGTAAGTGAAATACAGAGCGAGTTCGGTAGCTCTAGCTTGAGGCAACGGTGGCGAGAAAACATTCAGAACGTAATATTTCCTCTTGTCTAATAACAATATAGACTGTCTTTTTCTTGTCTTTCGTAAATGAAATTCCTCAGCAACAACGTAAATATCTGTAGATACATATGTAATCATATACTACTCTCCCAGTCAACTAATTCACCAACTGCTTTCGTTTGCGATTCAGCTAGCTCCAACACTACACGAGGAGTCGCCACCGGTTTCGCTTTCTCGTCCTCTTGTGAGTCGGTGTCCGAGTCCGAAGATAAATCGCATTGCACGCGTTTCTCGAGATCTGGGGTCACGCATTTAGCAGGGAACCCGAGCTTATAGATGTTACAATGGTTCAACGAGTTGTTATTGCCATGGCTTAGAAATTTAGGATGTCCGCAAGTATTTAAATTTTGGCAGTTGGTCTCACGATGCATGAGGTCGGTTATGCTCATCTCCGAAGCCAATCCGACGTAGCACTTATCCGCCGCCAGTGCGTGATGGTTAACCTGCAAGGTGCGAGTCGGCGGCACCGCTAGTCTGTCATTGACGCTGTATTGCAGCGTCGTGTCTATCGCCGAGAAGCGGACGCTTTCTGTTCGCGTGCTCCGGAAAAATGATGTCGACTTGCTTCTAGAAAAACCTGTATACCTGCTGCTTTGGCGCGAAAATTTGCGCGGGGACTTGAATTTCGGGCAGCAACAAATCATTCGAAAGCAGTTCTTAAACCGTTCGCTCATGAAACAGTAGCAAACAGGGTTTACGGACGAGTTCGAGAGCCCCAGCCAAAGGAAGAATACGTGTATTTCCAACGCATGTCCGTCAAAAACAAAATCAAGGTAAATCTGTGTGGTAAAATATGGCAACCAGGAAATGGCAAACAGGGCTACTAGCCAGAGTAACATTTTCACAACTTTTCTCCGACCTTTCAGTTGATTCTCGATGACAGAGTTGTGCGGGCGAGACTTTCGAACGGGCTCGTTGCGTAGTTTCTTGTCGTGATTCCAGAGTCTTTGGCAGATCCGAAGGTAGACGGTGAGAGTGAAGATGAGAGGTATGAAATACGTCAAAAGGAAAACTACAACCCCGTACATCTGCTGTATCTGTTTGCTGGGCCAGTGCACCTCTCGGCAGAGGGTGTCCAGCTTGGTGCCATCGATTTCATAGACTTCCAAGTCGTTGACGTACAGAATGGGTGACATGATAGCGATGGAGATCATCCATATGCCAGCGATGAAGAGGGACACCGATTTCTTTGTGAACATGGCCCGGGCCTTCAGTGGTTTTCTGATGGCGTAGTAGCGATTCAAGCTGACAGCTGTCAGTGTGAGCATGCTACCAGAAACTGACACCCCTTGTATGAAGGGAACGAGGCGGCACATGACGGGCCCGTATATCCAGTGAACGTAGATCTCCATCCCGAGGGAGATTGGCATGCAGACGAGCACGACGAGCAGATCGCAGACGGCGAGGTTAGCCAAAAAAGCGTTTGTGACAGTCCGCATGTGGTGGAACTTGGCGACTGTGAAGAGGACCAGACAGTTGCCGACCAGGCCGAAGACGAACGAGAGCGTATAGAGAATCATCAGCGAGATAACGGACGGCTGGCTGTGGCGCCGCCTGGCCGCTTCCAACTCCTGCAAAATCTGCCGTTGAAGCATGTCGTATGTCATGAGGAGACCTCCAGAAACGTCGAGTAGTTCTTCTGATTTATTGAACGAGGCATTCATCAGTGAAAATGAAATTGTTGAAGTATCGCTAGTCGTGGGCACGCTCGAATCCGCACCGACCAAACGACTCAAGTATGTCGCCATTGTCGGTGACGCGTCGTCCCCGTCGTAGAACGGTTTCATAGTATATGTCAAGTTCACCGACGGTATTGACATTACGCTCAAACCGACCGAACTGTCACGAAATTCCTATGGACATAGACTATGTACAATAGAAAGGTTCGTCAAAACTGAGGACAGCTCGATACGCGCCCAGTAAAGTCTTTTTCTTTATTTGTTTCCACGGCAACCTGGGGGTACGCAAATCATGTGATTTAATCCATAAATCTTGTAATCTTGATGGGTCCAATGAATGTGCTTACGCCGAAGTCTCCCCGACAATTCCCGACGTCTCTATGTTCCACATTAATGGGAAATATGTACCTATACAGAAAAGCAAAAGAGAAATAAAAATTATGTGAGAAATCAGTGTCATTGTACTGTGCGATCAATCTTATTCATTTTGATCATGCCCCCTGGAAGAGCAAAAATCAGCCGCGCTCCAGTAATATTCTTTTGCAATTTATTATCAGCTTATGTGGCTATTACACTTTAACGAGCGGCTTGCTGTAGCCTTCTTGGTCGACAGATTGTCGTCAAATTGAAAATTTAGCGCGCGGCAGAATATATGCAAAGTACATAGACTATAACAGCAGTAGCAGTGTTTTTTTTTGTCTTGTTGTCACTTATACGTAGCTGGCGGGTCGCGATTTTTCCCATAGCATACAGACTAATATCACAGTCTCTCCAACAGAGGGACGACTGTGAACATATAAAACAAGAACTCGTAATCTCGAGGGGGTTACGGGTAGGAACGTATAAAAAGGGAATGCAATTTGTTTATTTATTTGTTTGTTTTGATATTGCAAAATTATTGTTCATAAGCAGGAGTTAGTACATGTACTAGTATAAGCACTTAATGTCGCGCGACATCGTATACCAAACTGTCGTTCTTTCGCCGCACTAACGTAATCGCTATGATCCTTTTCAGGACGTGTTAGGTTCAAAAGCTGATTTCAAGTTCGATGGCATTGATAAATGATCTGAAGAGGGGTCTCACGACATGAGGACGGAGCGCCCCCCCCCCTCCAACTTGCAAATTACGTACGTCACTTGATCAAAAGGCACTGATTTTATTTTGTGTGTCTACAGACACGCAGGGTATTTACTTTGAAATTATTGGGAATATGTAAAATATACAATATTGGCAAAGCAAACAAGCTTTTGTAGAATTCCGGCATTCATGAGAACCATAGAGCGCCAGAAATGCCCCAGCCTTTTAGAAAGGCAAATGGAACTGTTTTTTTTATAGATCACGCTAAAGAAACTTCCATCGCTGAAGCTATCAAACGATCTCAATAGTTATAATTTTCTCGCCTGAAATAGGATCCTTTCAGTGCATACACGAAAGAAACACTACAGTCACATTATCTTACGGAAGGAAACGAGAACCTGTCAGATTTAATTGCGTTTCCGACTCGGAAGCTGTTACATTTTGACGCGGCGCTTTTCATGGCATAATAAAATTTTCCTTCGGCGTTTACTTGTTCACACAGCGACATGTATTTGGTCACGTCGACATTTCCGCTGATCAACAAAGGAACACGTCTTTCACTGTGACAAGTGTTGTCGATGTCATAATTGCAAGATTAAGCACCGAATTGTTGTAAGATTTTGACCATACATCCGGGGAAATTGCGTCTAACGATGGCGAGGTTTCGTTTTCGACAGCAAGTTGACATCATAAACAGTCTCGGCAAACTCAAAAGATTGTAGCTTCGCAATGAAGAGCAAAACTATACCATAGATATAGCTGAGAAAATTATCCTCAGACTCCGATTCGTCGAATTGAAAAGAATTCCTAAACGTCAAGAATACCGTGCTGCGCATCACCCAGAACGGACATGTAAATGTGTTTGTCTGCATCGTTTGCAGCAAATTTTGGTTGAAGGAAAATGCGCGCGCAAAAATATTACCAACATCCAGTATAGTGTACTCAGAATGTGTCAACGAGATATGATATGAAATCGCATCCTTGTTCAAATTCGGCGTAAATTTAAATCCATTTCAACATTACTGTTATGAAGCGAAAACTGCAGAGAAGTTAAAATGATGTATAGAGGGCGTTGTCGAAAACAGGAGAGTACACAGGGTCTGAATGTACATCGTAGAATCAACAATGAGAACGATAATGCGGATACGACTTTGCAAAACGGATGTAGCTATCGCATTTTCTCTAGTGACATTCAAATACAGCTAGCATGTCTTTCATATAAGACGGGAGAGTTTTCTGAGAAATCGATCATTCCGAGACCATAACTTATCAAACTTGTCTATATGTTATTATGACTAGCACTTCTGCAAGGCACCTTATTTGGTAAACCACAGACTGCCTTCGCCCTGGGAATGTCACTGAAGATGAAAGCTTTATGTTTCTCGCATGACAAAAAGTTTCTATAGTTCGCATATGGACCTTGTTCCTCAGTGTACCAAGCATGGCGTAAAAGACTACTTATCAAAGGATATGGCCTCGTACTTAGATTCTAATCGGTTAAAGTCAGGTCAACGAAAAATAACAAATTTTGTGTTTTTTCGTTCACGTTTTTAGTTTTGAGGCAGTCCGAATGGGTTTAAATTGACTTCGGCCGCTGCCCGTTTTGTAATACACTTGCACGTGGCCATGTGTTTGCAAATCTGTGCCATGTGCTCGAAGAGGAGCACGGAAGGATTTCGATGCTGTATATGACAAAGCCATGTAGATAATCAGACGGGACTCGAGCTTCAACACGTGAATTATGTAACATTTTGTTTCACCAGACTTGCGAGATCTGAAGGACGAACACGTCGGAGTGCCGCTCAACGACATTCCGCCGTGTACGCCATATGAACGCCACGTTCATTCTCCGTTGCCATGCTACAGGCGGCGTGTACACACTTTCATTTGCGTTCGCATGTCTGCAGAGAAGGTTTCTAGTCAGCATGAGGGTGACCAGCTTGCGAAATAGCATTCTCACACACCCCGTGATCGCATACACAATACAGTAAACTGACATTGCTAGGCAACACGTGTGATAAATAGACCGATCTCTTCATTAAAATCAAACGCCGCTCACTCGCGAGGATGAGGCAATCGCTCCTCCTAAGGAGTGGCTGACGTGCCAACATGGCAAGATGTTTGTGAGGTTGAACCTTTCAAATTCTGTCCATAACAGACACACACAATTTTCGTCTTCTTCTTTTCGACACTTCAAAGAACCATACCGCTAGATATAAACTGGTGGAACCCGAAAGCGTGTCAGGCACCGCAAGGATCAGATTCGCCAGCTGACATCACGTTCTCTCAAGAGTCAACGGTATCACAGTGCACAAGCGCCCTTATTACAGGCTGACAACACATTGGTATGGCATGTATCGGACTCTTCTCAACAATAAATTTTCCCCTTTTGTACAAGGGAAGGTTAAACACGATTTTTAGAGGTTATTGAAATTGACAGGCACATGATCCATATAACGACAATGATTACAATTCACAAATAACATTTGCCAATATCTCTGCGTTCAGAAAATACATACTTCAATGGTGCTGTACGAGCTACCCTTTTTTGCAGAGAATTCATTGTTTTGCAGGGCTTGGTATTTCATGCGGCCTTTAACTATACGTCTTTTTGACACAATGAGGGCAGCAAAATGTGACTGGAAATATCGTGTTATTGTAGAACCCCCCTGCTGTGGCCACCGCCCCTTCTCCTTGGTGACGTGACAGAGGAAATAAAACTAGGCCAAATATTACTAATATTAGCGAGTGCACCGACCCTCCTCAAAGCTTTTCATCATCAAACGTGCAACAATAACGGCGGCGCATGTCAAAACAGAGCAGCAACCGTAAGCCTTTCTCATCGACACAATAGATGATCATGTTATAAAGGTTAAGTATTCAGGCACGTATAACAAAACTGGTATAGATAGATGGTTTTTTTTTCTATTTTTAAGAATCGTGATGCGAGAGGGAAAAAGAAGGTAAATGGTTACAAGGTCGGCGTCACACTATCGTATTACCAATCATCGATGGGTATGTATCTCGTCACCTGAATGGATGAGAAAAGCTTCCCTATACAAATACCATGTGACATGATATCTACAGTTCTCGGAATTTCACTGTGCCTCAACTTTGAATTCGAACTCCCTCGCGGACGTGTACTTTTTTGTCACGTTTTGCGCATTTTAGTAACTCAGAGGTCATTTATGAACCTTCAACATGTTCTGGTCGCCTTGACTCTCTAAAACACAAACACAGACGAAAGTTACCGATCACAATTTTTTTGTTTTGTTTTTTGTTTTGTTTGCACGAAATTCACATCGCCCGTGCCTTAGGGCCGGACGCACAGCCTTCACTTACAGTAATTACTGGCACTGCCTAGGGATCTTCGATTCATTCACTGTGGACTTGAGATAACAAACGGAAACGAATGATATCTTCCGTGATGTGAATAGGGGAGACCGGTTTTAAATTGTGGGAATGATTCGTGAAACTCAAAGACTGTGGGGGAAAACACTTGGCCGAGCTCGATGCCACTTTGAACAGTTGTCCCTGCCGATTTGAGATTACATTCAATGTCACAAAAGTAGGTTATCGTGGTTTGCATATACTCTGAACGACTGCTTCCGCGGTGCTGACTCTGGACTCATCGTTCATTTACAGGATATTGGGGAAAAAGTCTCCGCAGTTTACTGCAATGCAAAACCTTATCGAAACTCTTTAAGAGACGAGACTTTACAACACGCATTGTCTGTTAAATTTTGAGGCGCGATTCGATTGTGGAAAGAATTTGCCCACCTAACATCCACTGTTACAAACTGTATCTCTGCAGACAGTTACTGGCGCATGTGCTGCATAAAAAAAAAGCGACGCAAAAATGTCGAGTTTCCTTCGCGAATTACGGAACACGCTCCGCATCACCTGCGCACTCGTCTCGCTGCAAAGAAAGTACTAGTGTCGCACAAACGATCAGCACGGTTTACAGTCTGGCTAGCTTTGATATAAAAGTCAACGTAAATGCTGTTTCCGTGGAAAACAAAAACTATGAGATTATTTTTTATAGATGATACTGCAATAAAAAGTAATAACCGTAATATTACCGCATAACTTATAAGCACCTACCGCGAAATATGGTAAAGAGACGTTGTTGTACTGGGAGCCCTAGCGCGCCATACTGTTCATCCCGGTAGATTGACGTTCACAATAACTGACTCCACACTCTCCGCGAATTAATAAACAGCTTTAGACTCCCTAAGCCGGTGACAAATCTCCGATGGATGTCCGGTATTGCCGTTTCAAATGTCCTCGAGAGTCGTCGCTACGTCACTTCTTACGTCTGATATCACAGGGCCGCGTTCCCTTGACTCATATGAAGTTTGGTAGAATTAATGTATTTTGGTTTGGTTTGTTGTTTGTCTTTTTTGTTTTTGTTTTTCAAAGGCATGCGTGATGCGTATATCACTGCTGCTTAACATACAACGATAGCAAAATACAGTTGCCTTCGACTATTGATCACTTGGTCGATGACCTTGTTCCCTGTTTTGTGTCACAAACATCAAATGTATGTATTTTGTCAAAAGACAAAACGTCCCTTTTCATCGTCTCTCCGGCGAACAAATATAAAAAGTAAGGGACCGACGAGAATAACAGCTGGCGACCGACCTACGTAATTCCTATCTTTTAGGGGGAAACTTTATTTAAAATATATCTTAAATCTTCTACAATCTTAATGAGTGAGTTGTTCATGAGTTGAGTTCGATTAATCGTGTAGTTTCGGTATTTTCTTGTATGGACTTAGCACAGTGTCAGGGATCAGTAGGATAGTGCATGCGTGTGGGACATCATGTGACTTCATTAATTTTTCCCATTTTTACATAAGAACTTTCATTTTAGAGGGGGGAGCTAGTCTCAAGAAAAACGAGGGAATTACCCTTGCCGTGCGTCAGCTTTTACCATCAACGGTCCCTATGGTATTTATTTATTTTTTCTAAAGTATGCTCAGCCTTACTATTTTGCCATCGGTAATTTGTTAGATGCAAATCTTCAACGACCGTAGTGTTACGAACGTTGGAAGAATGGCCATGGGCGTGTCACGTTTTGATGTCTATGTATAAATGTTGCTTGCACAAGCTATGTTCTTTCCTGTATAATATTATAATCGTATAAAGCTCGGAAATGGGACATTGTCGTGATGTAATTTCTGTTTCAAAATTGATCAAATTTGAATTGTTTGTATTTATGCAGATTAGTTTTATTATTATCTGGTAAATTGTAGTTGCAAACTTTCGGTCACTGACTACAGATTTAACTAAATTTTGCAAGTTTAAGGTAGCATGCGCCTCGAAAGTGAAAAACTTAAACTTTTGAAGAAAGCAGATCGTGGACGAGCGAGCGTCACTGAGCACTGGGAATTCAACAAGTCCGGGACCGAGAATTCCATAATACGCCACGCGTGTACAGTCGGGCATGACATTGGACATGAAGCAGCAGACAAAAAGTCAGAACCGTGGTATAGGGGCGAAGCGAGTACGGCAGTTCCGAAAGTCAATATAAAGTTTCGAAAGTATTCGCTGCATTTTTACAATCTTCATGTATCGAGAAATTAATATTTTGTTATAATGCAGAATTTTTCTTTACTCTAAATATCCAGGATTTTTCTTCAGCAGTAATCTTGCACGCAGTTTGAGCTGCCCGTTTTAGCTCTTGCATTGTTATTGAACATTGTACCACATCCATCGGGATTTTTCATCCAATCAAAGAGATGCGTTGGCGTTGTACCACATCCATCGGGATTTTTCGTCCAATCAGGAAGACTCGTTGGCGTACTTCACACGACAAAAGTACCACAAAAAAACAAGTATTGTCGGATCGCATTTGCTCAAGTTACCAAAACGACACAAAGAAATAGTATGATTGAAGGACAATGTGCATTTCCATATCAAATAACAATTGCATGTATCATATCAGCGTTTTGGAATTATACCCTGTAGTTTAAGCAATACCGGGCGGAATCGTGGAACTGTAGATAATAGTTAATTAGTGCTTTATCAAAATACCAGGTATTGACCTACTCGTGCACTTTGCACAATATGCAGTTTGTCGACAACTGAATACTTAATGAACTGGAGGGCTACCATTTAGTCACACATTGAACGAAAATACCGGCATGTACCTTTGAAAGATAGAGCTTACGCCGAGCTTCAATATAATTCTACCTGATAAATACTTACGACAATAATGTTCTGTTATGAGAACACCATTATTCTTGACAACATACGTCAGCTACTGATTGGGTCTCACCATGGTTACATTTGTTTTGTTTTGGGTTTTTTTGGGGGGGGCAATTAAAGCTTCTACAGTCATTACAATTATGATCTGATTCCATTTTGAAATCTAGGTAAGCATCATCAACTGACGTTGCATTCCGGATGGACTATAGACACAAAGGAAAGGCGTTCCCACAGTCCTACACACATAAATGCATTGCTGTCACAAAAGCTTCTTGCTGGTTTAGACAAGACCACAAACGCTAATTTCAATTCGTCGCAGAGGAACCAAATTCACGTCTTTCACGCAGAGTCTGCAAACTCGAACAGACCACCTGAGACCACGTTAATAAGTATATTTTTGGCGCTCAGTTTTTGACTAACTTTCAGCTGAAACAACTGTACAAACGTCTTTATTACATAAAACCTTGGTGGGATTATAAATCGAGTGCAATAATTAGCTACAATCATAAACCCCGGAGCAGGGTCTATGCTGCAATAAAGAGCTCATAAAGGCATCACGATTGCCATGGATTGCATGTAGTATTGTTCATACACATATACGAACAGATTGCTAACGATCGTAAAGTTCCGACGTAATTGAATACATGTACGACTGCATATACTCACTATACACTCACACTCACACAGTCACTGCATATATTTTGACTCCTATAAAACATTGACTCTTATAAAAAATCTAATCTCAAAAAATATATACACAAACAAATCCTAACACATACGCACAGGTACACTTGTCAAAACATGTTTGTGTAACGCCGAAATGGCCGTCCGCAGTGCTTTGTATAAATGTTGACGTCTAGAATATTCCGGGAGTTTCGCGCGAGTTTGCGCAAGCAGCAATGAGCTAGTTAAAAATAAAAATACAGCGACCTTCTCTTTAACTAACTGCACGGTAGGCAGTCACGTTTGCTGCTTTCAAAACCCTTGCCTAGTGGCCAAACCCGGATGCACATTCTTTCAAGAGCAAGACGTCCACGGCACCTACCTTTTAGCATCCGTTGATACAGAATATGAATACATAATCAATGACGTTGATCTGATAAACGTGTTTCCAAGACACGTGCACGGCAAGTGTGCCGTAGATCTCGCGGGACATTTTAACGAAATACGTGTACACTCATTGTGAACGATGAACAGTGAGTTCCTATGCTGTCACAAACAGAATGTTGATCATTATTTCGAAAAAAAAATAGTTGTGTCGTCAACATCGTTCGAGACATAGATGATAGTGCACGAACGCTCAAACGGGTTCAATGTATAACAAGGATAAGTCTGCCAACAGTTTTTGAAGTCGCTGTTTCCAACACTGTATGTTACCATTACATGCCCCTTTAAGTGTCTACCGCGATTTTGGAAATGCAAAAAAAATATTGGAGACAAGACGGACTTCGTGCATTTTAAACAGAGCTTGTTATGTTTTAATATTCATATCATATCATATCATATCATATCATATCATATCATATCATATCATATCATATCATATCATATCATACCATACCATATCATATCATATTATATCATATCATATCATATTGATATCATATTTTACCATATTGATCAAAATTGTATTATATCGTATTGCATTTCTCCTAAGACATCTATGTTGTTCAGCAGTTATAAATGCGGATTCACATATACTCAGAATGCCCAACGTTTCCAAAAATCAATCTATGTAAGTTTTAGATAACCGGAGCGCAGGATTTTTAAGAACGACAGCAGTCTAGTTAGTTTGAATCAGACAAGGTATAGTATATGGCTGCAAAAGAAGAGAGCACATTGAAAGGACTTTCAATACAATGTGCCAGTGAGACGTCCACGATGAACAAGGTGCCAGCTAGACGTCTCCAGCGAACAATCTTTGGAAACAACACGCTGTCGAGATTTGATAATATATCCTTTATGTATTTCGCAACGATGTCACACAGTTTCAAATTGCAGATGATGTTATTACGTATGGTTACCGTACAATTGGGTTCGTGATTATGTATAACACAGACACGTGCATTCGACGTCTCCTGGTAACCATTGTCTATATGTGCCGGCGTGAACTATGGGGTGTTGCATAAATATGTATCTAGCAAACCATCTCACACCTAGGGGCAGAAAAGAATAAGATTTGATTGCACAGTATCGCTGTGATAATCTTTGACATACTGCCCTATCCAATAAAGGCAGCGGCCGTCATTTAAAGCCGTGCACCGCGTGCTGCTGCTTCAGGCTGCGTATAGAGCTTGTACAACACGTCACGTCGGTGTGCAATCTCTTGAAGTAACTTTCCGTGATAGCGAGACAAAAATACGCTTTTATTCACATCACGCTTTCAGTATTTCTTTGCGGGTCCGCGTCGTCGCCTATTTGTGATGTTCCGTCGGAAGACGACACAAACAAGTCACAGAACCTTAACATACACTAAAATACTCAATCAAGACTATTTTGGTGCTAGCCTGGTAAATGTTTTCATTAAATCTACGGTAACATTCATTAAAAGCTTGTCATTTGATTTTGATGCATTACGGGCGACCTCTGTTCATCTTGCTCATTTCCTTCGAGCTTGAGTGAAAGAAATCTTGACGTTTATCTCTAGCTGTGTTGTTGGAATTTGTGCACAGTTTCATTTTGCCAGAACTCCTTAATACGACGTTCATCTCCGAACTTGAAGCCGTTTGCCTGATTGTACAATAACAATATAGATTTATACACTGTTTTGAACTTTGGCGGATCTAATCACAGCTGACATATTAACGTTAATGTATAAAACGTTTCAGCCAAGCTTAGGGACCAACACTTTACCCGAACCTATAAATCACCACACTGTTACTATGGCGATCGTTGCCCACCACTTGTTGCAACTCAGATTGGTCGAAAGGAGGTGACCTCCCCTTTTTCTCGGGAGGGGGACTCGTTTGGTTTGCTTAACGGTACTTGGGATCTTCTTCAAAGTATTGACTTCACGAGGACATTGAGACCGTTCTAACTGGATATCATGTACTTCTAGGACAACAAACTTATACAGCAGCATGACATCGCCCAATATACAGCTTCTTCCATGTTTACGTCTGTCTCAGTACGAAGATAAGAATGTTGATCCGAGAAGAAGGATATGGTGAAAAAAGTTGCTCTTTAAGAGGGGTGATTTAATCATACCATGGATATGAATTAAAAGTTAAAAAATATCCAATCATAAAGATCAATAAAGGTCTTGATTTAAAATTTAATGTCATAATTATTTATTTATAAATGACAAGTCGAAGAACCAGCAAATTCTCAAGTTCATTTACACAGCTGTCTTTGTAAGTTGTGTCCATTTTGTATGAAAATCGACTTATGTTTGAGATCCTTTTGTTTTAGAATGACGTCGCACCTGCTTTTGTGTCAATGACCGCTAAGTGAACGATTCCTCGAGTGAGATATTAAAGGAAACCTGGGGGACTGAGTTACCTGGGTAACCACTGTATACGATATAATTTACATAATGACCAATGTCCTTACATTCAGATAAAGTGAGCAGTTAATGTCGAAGATTGTAGGAGCTGCTTTGTGTATTTCTAAAAGAGAGGACTGTACCTTATACCCTCTCATTGCTATCATCGTGTCCTGGACACAGACTTCCAGAGACAATTTCACTTAATGTGCTTTCGACTTGGACGAAGAAGGAGAAAAGACTGGTCAAGTTTAAGGTAGAATGCGCCTCAGGGACAGGTGTCCAAACGCTTAACTTTTCAGAAGTCTTTTCTGGTCTACCGCTTGTGGGATTCATTTTAAAGCTCTTTGCGTAAGGAGAATTTTCACCGTCTTAGTTTGTCGAAAGTCAAACATTGTATTTCTCCCAATAGAGTTCACACATGGGTGGTGATCAATTTGAATTTGAAATGTCGATAATTTAAGGCAATTTCTTTGCCTACTACCAAACTTTCAAGTTGCACGGCGATCCCTGATTTTCATTCTTCATTAATAAGAGAATCATGGTTGAATGTTTCAAGTCTGAAAAGTTTGAAAGTTTGATAGAGCAACATTTTAAGTCTTGTACTTGAATGCGCGTTCTACCTTAACATTACACTGCAGACAAAAACAAAGTTAAACAGCTGCCTATAGCTTAAGCTTAAAATCAAGGCTGTGGTACATGGTACGGGTTACAAATCACTCACACTGTTTATTCTCCCTCGGGGAGGGACCTATTTTACTGTTCAGTTTTAATAAATAAAACAAAATCATGCAATGTACATCTAGCATTCGGAACACAACCATAACCTATTCTAACCTACATTATGAATAGTTGAAGGCTATAAGCTAATCCGTTATGACGTTGAAAGCTTGCGACTTACGGTCTTATATGTTTTTGGTCACGGAAAAATAATTACTAGCTATTGTGTTTGTGATGATATTAATCTCCCCCCAAAAAGAGACAACAACAAATCATACCTCATTTTCCAAGAACATATGTCGCCTTAATGGAATGCCGATTCACCGACCATATTCAATAGAGGCTTGAATAATTACCCTGTTATTTCTCTGTGCGCGTAAAAGTGGCGAACTCGTTAAAATGTAAAAGGCTATTTTAAAAAACAATTCTCTCATGCACTTTGTAAACATCGAACACAATTGCATACTGTCCTGCTTGATCAAGGTTCTTTCGATCAATGTTAAGATATGTTATATGATTAGATATGATATTGGGAACTTTTAGATTCGCTCGTAAATACGAACCTTTTAGGATATTTTCTCGACATTTCAAAGCTGTGGACTATGACAACACAAGAATGCATTCGTTAGTTTAATATCACCGAGTACGGTGATATATAGGTAAGCGGACAATAGCTCAGATGACTTATGGCGCCCATTTTCTTTCCATACAGCCCTATTCCTCCCTGACACGGCAATACCTTCCAAATATCACGTCGTAGCGAAGAACCTGCACGGTAAAGTTTTCTACGCTCTATACACGTTCAGTACAGTCGTTCCGGATTACCCTTTCAATGAACCGGAGTTAGATTCATCAACCTCGGTAAAGGACGAAAACCCCGTGAAGAGTTGAGATTTTCTAGGGGGAGGGGGAGGGGCGAGTCCCGGCATCTGAACTGATAATATTATTTAACAGATGGCAGGATGCTGTTTCTGCATTCATGTTCCAATACCCAATATTGCTTCAGCTGATGACGCACGCGCAAATACTTATTGTTCGTCATGTTGTCGTAAATGATGATAATAGCCTGACAGATTCAAGGCCCTTAGGTTGTGTTATGGTTGCATGGCCATCAATTGTTGGCTTTTCCTAACCCTAATACGAATAAAGAATAATTACCAGTCCAGCGTTTTACGCTTCAGGCAAGCAGTTAATGTGACGCGGTCATAGGTCAATTCCAGCAGGTACGTGAACCTGTAATACTGCCATAGTACTGCGCCCAGCAGATCCATTGAAATGTTCGCCACGCGTATCCCAGTTCATAAATCGGTCAGACACCTGATCTAGACGGCAAATTTAATGGTATCGGGAGCGCTATCGTAATAAATATCAATTTTTTCCTAGTTCGATGGCAACCTTGGGAGAAAATATGAGCCTTTCGTCTCCTTTGAACAGTAAAAATGGTCGGTCGCTGGCTGTTAAAGGCGCAGGTGAGCGGGAAGCGATAAAATTGCAAAGCGCTCCGATCACTTCAAAAGCCGTGCGGAAAGAGTAAAGGTGTTGAACATCTGCTGAGATGATACGAGTCCAAACCCGTCATGTTTGTGTATGAACTCCTGAATTTAATGTGCTGCTTCGCGACCATACTCTTTTTCCGTAAAAGGTCAAATTAAATGACATTAACTAAAAACGCTAGACCACATCACAATTATTATAATACACATTAGTGCGTTGATGAGTGGTGTCTACAATGCTAAATGAACACAAACAATTTCCTGGGATAGTGTTGAATTGTATTGTATGTGCCGAGTATTCCTCAATATTGAAATTTATGCTTTTCATACTTCATCATTTAGGAACATGAACGTGTGAGTACCTAACTAACTAAGTCTCTCTCTCTCTCTCTCTCTCTCTCTCTCTCTCTCTCTCTCTCTCTCTCTCTCTCTCTCTCTCTCTCTCTCTCTCTCTCTCTCTCTCTCTCTCTCTCTCTCTCCACCCCCTTTGCTATAAATAAACCTTAGCTAGTGGTAACTATCAAATGTTCGATTCATGATGAACGATATAGATTAGCGAATATGCCTTATACGTACTTAAATGTTTATGACAGATAACTGTCATCGTCCTTGGACACCAAGGTCGAGGCCAGGACTGTTTTCCCGATCATTTTCTGACGCACACTGAGGTGATATTAATAGGGAGATGAATTATCTAGTGTAACCATCCTGAATATTAAGATGTGATCGGACGGTTGGCGGGTGGCAACTGCGTTCTCAAATACCTCTCGAACACTTTTTTTCTAAATATGCAATGCACCTAATCAGCAATATATGTTCTGCTTGTCACAGGCTCTACATGGAAGTGTTCAGTTGAACTGGTCAAGTCGATTGACAACAATATAAAAAAAACATGACAATTAAATACTCCGTCATATAATTATCATAATCAGAATAGTATTGCTAGGTTGGATTGCAACGATGATTTCACTCTGTAGGTATTTTTTTGTATTTATTACCTCCTGGTTTCAATACATGTGAATTATTATATCTCCACGTACGCTAACAGTTGAAAGTGCAGGCATCGGCGGGCTATACTCACATATTTTGGGGTTTTTTGTGAATTTTTTGTAGGTTAATTGTGTTTTCTTTTTTGCTCCTATTGATGGACCTAGCGCCTGGTGTGTGTGTGTGTATATATATATATATATATATATATATATATATATATATATATATATATATATATATATATATATATATATATATATATATATATATATATATATATATATTGCTTTGTATAGATGATACAGACATTTCTATCATTACATATACTGTTACAGTGACTACTTCTGCCTGTTATGTGTAATTGCATGGCCGACTGAACTGCCTATCGGCAGAAGCATATCTTGAACAATCCGTAATAACTTATCTACCCAAAGAAAAGCTCAGAGTGGGGTCTTAGCGTAGTTTATTTTCTCACGAAATTACTATTGAGTCGGTTTCACTTGAGGCGATCTCAAGACGCTTTATACTCTTGGGCGTGAGGCATCGGAGGCGCGAGACACGATTAAGTGGTTCAATTTGGCAACCGTCGATGTCGTGCTCGCTTTGATAGGGTGCATCTATGTAGGGTCGGACTGAGAGCAATTGAAAATCCGTTGTGTATTCCGATGCAGCCTCAAACTACAGAAACGGGCATAGGTATCAGCTTTTGTTAGTCTACGATGTATTGCTTTTTAGCTTGTAGACCGAGAGTGTAAATTCTCCAAGTAATTTGACGAATACTAAAATATTTGCGTTTTCACGACTTTTCAATATATAGGATACCTAAGTGCGTCCTACCGTATCCGTAATTACAATATTCTCCTAAGTGTACGTGCTAAAATCTTACTTCTCCACGTGTCAAATGGCAAATCAGCGAATGCGCGGTTTCATGTTCGCATCCAAAACCTCAACAAGCAACAAACACAAAATTAACAGCCTCTTTTCCCTGTAAACTTCAAATGTTAACGCTGGTTTTGGTTGATAATTTTGTTGTATATGTTTTTGCTTTGTTTTGTTTCGTTTTGTTTTGTTCATTTATTTGCTGGCGTTATTTAATGCATTTAACATTGCAACGATGAAATAAATATCAATCCAGGTTGCCAAGAGTTTGGTTACGCTAATAAGCCAGATTTGCAGTTTTACTGAGAGTTTAGACCTGCATACTTTCATGAAAAATATATGATCTTTGCCAATTAAGGTGAAATACACACGTTTGAAAAGTGATGCTAAATTTAGAATTAATCGTCCCTCATAGTCGCAGATATCGATTAGAAATATTAGAGAAAGAGATTATATTTGGACATTTGAAGTGCAACAGATAGAAGATGAACTCCTTTTATGCGCATGTGCGGTGCCCATGATCAAACTTAACATAATCATTTGAGCTTGCGATTTTTTCTTCATCTTTTTCTCTGTCTTTCTGAACTTACCCGAAATAATGAAAGTGAGCCTTGATTCATACAAAAATGCTCATCGTACATCCAAATACGCGCACAATCGTCAACAATTCTCTCGCTCTGTATCAAATTTCTGCTCATGGAATTGAAATTAGACTACAGATCAGGCGTGCGTAGTTTTATTTCTTTGAATTAGAATTACATGGCTAAAGAGGTGTTTGTCTTGCTGATCCTATGTTTATAAATCCAAATGAAAAACGTCAAATAAAAATCGACAAAAATGAATAAGGACTTGATTAATTTGAGAATTTTTTCCATTTCGATGCCTTTTCATGTGTCGCCATGGCAACCGCTTTTCACATTATTACGACGAGATGTCTCACGGCTGTTTGGAACACTGTCGTTATGGATCCCTACACTTAAAACCTTGACACAGGGACGACTTCTTGTCTTTCTGTTATATCGTCACAATGATATCGTGTTGTACCATCACCAAGTCACCATGGCCGATAAACAATCGCCTTGTAATGCTGGTTGTACGTTCACAACCTCAAGCGTGCACCAACTTCAGTCAACGTGCTGTACCATACTCATACATGAAAACACTCACATGTACTTACATACCTGTGTAAATGTATGCATACGTACAATTCACACATGCCGACATACATACCGACATACATACCGACATAGATACTTCGATAGAAACATACATACATACATACATACATACATACATACATACATACATACATACATACATACATACATACATACATACATACATACATACATACATACATACATACATACATACATACATACATACATACATACATACATACATACATACATACATACATACATACATACATGCCAATTCTTGTATGTAAAGCAATTTTATGATTCTTTGGTAAGCAAAATCTATCTAATGGTGGCAATTTACTCGCTTTGAGTGATAAATCTGAAAAACAAAACACATTCACGGCAGAGATGTGAAACGTAATCTTGCCTAGCCTGACGCCGATATCAATCTATAGTGCCGTAATTTTTGGACTCATTTGAAATAAACACCGATTAAATTTGGCCCATGTGAGAGTAAACCGGACGAGCATTTGGCTTCGATTAGGTTTAAACTCATAAATTCCGAATCGACAGTGGTGACTGCTCAAGCTGTAACAATCCTTGGTATAGAATGTCTTGAGAATAATCCTTTGGGCTATACAAAGACGTTTTTTAATCTGAGAGAGTGGTGAGACGCTAACAACGAGAATGACCAGAGGATAACTTTGTATAAAAGCGCAGATGAAAGGAAGGATTTCTTGGTTGATCTCTCAACGCATTCCCATGGTAACGACCGTCTGCATGAAGAAAAAAGACACTGCCAAGCCACCTGGCTTGCAGAGAGCGTTCAATGCCTCGTTAAATGACCCCGACACAAATTTCCAGGACTTATTAGGCTGACAAGACTGTCATGAGCGATAGCTGGAACCATCGATCAATAAATTATATTATATTACTAATTTTGGCAATTTTATGAATTAATATATATATATATATATATATATATATATATATATATATATATATATCGTGTGTGTATGTATATATAATATATTATATATGGTAAATATATATCGTGTATATATACATATATATATATATATATATATATATATATATATATATATATATATATATATATATAATGTCATGAGAAAGGTTACGAATTTACACCGAGATGACCTATAATGGGGAAGGAAAAACAGTAGGTACTAGTGTAGTCGGTAGACATTCAAATACTGAAACTTTTGCCCAAACTTTGCATAAATCAACTTTCAACCATTCCCTTTGCTTTGGAAATCAAGAACAAAAATCGGGGTTCACCTTGCCAAATTTGGTAATAGATAAAAGAAAATCACCAAATATTTACAGCTACTTGAAACTCAAAATTGCCGCCAATCTTTGCCAAAGCTCTATGGGAAACATACAACTTCGATTTTTAAAAAGATAGGTCGGTGATAACTTAATCAGCAAACTTCCAAATGAGACCCCGCAAGTGTTAGACAAAAACCGTATCGTTAATGTTTGAGTGTCCAGGGCCGTAGCCTAACCAAATTGCCGGGGGCGGAACCTAGCTTCACTAGAATTTTGGTTGATTTACATAAATTTATATATCTTGCATATTATATGCATTTTATGACCAAACAATACTGAATGTAGTAATTATTACGCCTACGCATCCGCTGAATATACATGCCAATCCTGGTCATTGCGAAAACTAATTATATAGTTATTAAGTAAACGCCTAATCTATACCAATAAAAAAACATGAGTCAAGCTCAATATTTTGGGCCAAATTTTTTAAAACCACATTTCAATAACTTGATCTGGTATCTTTCCTCTACTACTATTATGACTATAAACATGTTCATTATGATTTTATTCTTTCTTTTCAACTCTGATTAGGACTCATGATTAATGAATTTCACAACAAAGTGTAAAACAATAGTGATTGTATGATTATGTTTTGCATGAAAACGTTCAAAGGATAACCCCTGAAAAAAATTGATAACAAAATATAGTGAATATCAATGTAAAAGCACAACTTCGTAGTCGAGTTTTTAAATACATAGTTAGCTTAATAATTTTCTTCGTTTGTTTTTTTTTAACAAACTACCTCGGGGTTAGGGATGTATTTCGTATTTCGTATATATCAAAGCACTGTTGCCAACTTTTAGCGCAGGGAAGAGTCTGTAATTAAAAATGCCAGTTTTCGTTTAAGGTAGAACGCGCCTTGGGGACAGATATTCGGACGCTCAAACTTTTACAATTCTGTTCTGATATAGGCCTACCACTTGTGGGGGCTCATTTTAAAGCTCTCGGTGTACGAAAACTTTTCACCGGCTTAGTTTTTCGAAAATCGAAAATTTCGGGTTTTTCTCTATAGAGTTAACACAGTAATGATGGCCATTTTGGTTTTTTAAATATCGGTAAATCTCGGGTTATTTGTTTCTCTAGTACCAAAATTTGCACGGTGACCCCTGAGTTTTTATTCTTGATTTAGTAAGAGAATGGCTGAAAGTTTCATTAAGGAAAGTTTGAGCATAAGTTTAAGTCTTTCACTTTCGAGGTGTATACTACCTTAAATGTTAAACTTGCCATGTCTGCTTGTTGACAAAAGTCAAAATAGATTGCTGGATACGTCGTTTCTCGGGAATGTTGATTTCGGACATAAATGCGACCTAATATCTTCAATTCAAATGTAGTTTAATGACAATGTTGAACATAGCCTGCAGTACACACGCCTTTACACAGCCGTGTCACACGCACGAAAACGGGGATTGTGGTGAAACGGAAGCGCGACTGCCACAACTGTTTGTACGTGGAATTGGCACTTACACGCGTATCGCTACTTTGCAAAACTAATGTTAGTATACGCTTGAATTTCACCATTTTACTTTACACTATTGTAATTGAATCCAAATCGTCAATTAATGAATGTTTTGCTGCTAAAACACTGAAATATAGACAGTGTGGAAATTTCCAGGGGATAGGCAGCTCCCCTCCCTCCCCCCAACCCCGCCCTCTCTCAGGCTACGGCCATGTTGTCAGTATATCTGTCTCAATGGCGCATTCACGACAATATACAAGAAAGCAAGCCAATTGAATGGGACTGGGGAGTACGTAAATCGAGAAAACGTTTACCGAAATATTACTGTACATATTAATGGCCTGGGTGTCCTGCTGTATGATACGATAACTGTCATCTGAAATTTACTGTTATCAGTTTAACATTATGTTTAGTTTAGCCGAGCTGGGACTATAATCTATAAAAGTTAAACGATTTGAGTTCTGTATCTATTGAAAACGACATCTATATAGAATGTCCTGCTATTATAATGTGATCCACATTTCCTAGGCTATGAAGAATGTTGATTTGCGAAGGTGCGTAATGCTCGCAAAACGAGATAAGTCGGGGCAAAGTTGCTTTGGAGACAAAGGATTGCTGATAATACCAAAAGTTATCTGTTGGTATTCTTTGAAAACCAGGCTTTCACCCACATTGCTTTTGTGTTTTAGCTATGTGCAATTAAAGCATCAGAATATTTCGCAATCAGTCACGACTTTTCGTCATTCTGATTGTTGCCCAATGTGTATGAAACCGTACGATGTGCGTAAATGTGCGCCGGTTTGAAAAATCAGTCGCCCTAGATCACGGTCCTTACACCACGTGTTAACTCAAGAGACGATGGTATACGGTCTGACGAAATCATATGATTTATCAGTCCGGGAAGACACTGAAGAATGCCAATAAATGTCACTTTACTGCACTTTCAATGTTTACGGTACAGATCAATGCAGTTCCGCGTTAGCCAATATAAAGTGCAATTCATCTTCAAATTATTTGCCGTCAGGAAAGAAATTCGATGTTGAACTTTTAGAATATGGGACTTCACCGCTCAAAGGCGCATTCTAAGTCGAATGAATATTGATTATGAGAAGTGGATCATCCATTTACGTATCTGGCTAACTTCGTCTGTACTTTTTCGATGATTTATGTGTGCCGGTTTACGTTCTGCGTGCGCGATAAGGCAGCCCAGCGAAAAGTTTGAATTCAACAATTTTATCGGTTGCCTTTTGCTGGCAATTCACCATTTTAAGAAAATCACCGAAAAGAAAATATTCATTGTCGGCACGCTTGAAATGGAGACAGTCGACTTGACGGGAATCTATTTCAAATGTTACCGACTGAATGAAATACTTCACCCGGGACAATCCGAGCCGAACAAAAGATCGCTAAAATTATGACCGATGGATAAAATCGCCGGTTCAAGAAATGCCTTGATCAGTTTTAATCAATAGAATTATATATATATATATATATATATATATATATATATATATATATATATATATATATATATATATATATATATATATATATATATATATATATATATATATATATATACACGAAAAGCGATTTGCTCAAAACAGGCAAAGTATAGTGCTCAATGCATTTCTGTAGGGCGGTACTACTCAGAATCGAGAAACTTGTAGTTGTCCTCTACAGGCTGATGATTGCTTAGCGCATAAAACAACCGGTAGAGTGACAACTACAAGTTCCGCGATCTCAGTATATATGTATGTATATATATATATATATATATATATATATATATATATATCGTATAAGTATACATATACCTTCTTAGGAAATTACAGTGTTCGAGGCCAAAAGAGAGCGTCATAAACATTAACATAGATTACTTCAAGTGCAAAATGGTAATAATATCATGAATCTTGCCATTCTGAGGCGGATTATAACTTTCTTTTTTCTCTTTTTCTCATTTATATGTTTATGGCGCATCATCACTCTACGGTGTTCGTGTTCAATAAATAATAATCAATTTGATAGTGACATTTTGAGTTCAACTCCGAACGTGGATGAAATAACAATCAAATAGATTTTAACATTTCTGTATAGAGACGCTACGTGCATAACATATGTATCTTGACAGCTAGCATACTAACGCATGAAAATACAAAGTAAAGACAACAGAGGTTTAGGGCGACAGTATGAGCGCATGTGCTTTGAGCACATGCGCTCTAGAACACATACCTTCGACCAAAATCTCTACCAAGCGGCATGATTAATCGGTTGTCGGACAACTAGTAAAAATCACACGCTGAAAGCGAGTGGTATACGCGGACGGCGCGAATCGTTGAGGTTGACTTTGTGCCAGTATTTCTTGGGATGCAGTGGTATTTGATATTGAGCGAAGCTTAGTGTCCCTTCACAGTCAGAACTCTTGTATTACAAAGATAATCCGACGTTGACCAAGAGCCTGAGAGACGAGTAATTCAATGTGAATAAATACCCACATTTCTGGATTCTGCCGACAAACTTCCTCGTACGTAAGAGCTTTCTCTGGGATGAAACATTCTCCGAACCAAGAAATATCGCGCTTAATAAAAGACGTTAAAAATGCCGTCTCTCATAAAATTACGGGTGCCGACATGCAAAGTTATTTGAATAACCCCGAACTCCGACATACATAGAGGTTTATTAAAAAGTCTTGTGCAGACGATGCTGGATTTGTTTGCTTTTAATGAAAGTAAGATAGCCTCGTGCTACGCTGAGTACCTGCGTGACGTGTAAATGTCTTTAGACTACACACAGCAAGAGTTATGCATGACTTCAATAATTAAATGTATTGATACCGAGATACTTGTATAATGCATGTGCATTTACTGTCATGTGCAGGACACGAAACATTCCTCACTTTACGAATATTAAAAACTTTTGGATAATTCACGCAAACGTAACTGAAAGTGTTTAAAAATTGCAACGATTCTGCATTATTTCAAGAAAAAATTAACAAAACCAAGAGTAGAACAGTAATTTGAGAGTTTCTGCTATTTATTTTGAAAAGCAAGAAAATGCATCTTTAACATCCCCGGATTGAATCAAGCTGAATGATATCTGCTGTTTATTTTGGTCAAGAAAGAGACCTAACGTCATTTTTGAATCACGGTCATACATTCACAGTAAAGACGAAAGAATAAATGCATGCAGATTTTGAGTTGTGGAAGAATCAAATTCCACAAGAAATCGTCTACAAACTACAATACTGTCCAGAAAACTTGTTAACTTTTTTACTGATATGGTTACGGAATCTCAGATCAGATCAGAACAGAAAGGAACGATTTGTTATATTTTCAGGAGCGACAATGTCGAAATTTTTGAATATCCAAAGTGTGCAATAGCTCCTTTCCCTTTTCAAGTTTCCGTTCATTTGTAGAGGCAATAGAACGAATTGGTATTAAAAAGGTGAAAAACAAACAAGTATATTGAAGAGCTATGAGACACTCTGTCAATGCGCCTCTGATCATAATTTATTGAGATAATTTATGACGAAGCGATATATACGTAGGCAGATGTAATGCTATGGCACTGTTTAACAGAAACACGCTGCACTTTAATTCTCAGCTAAACATCATAACCTTGAAAGATACAAAAACACATAAATACGACGTCACCTGTGAAAGGTATTACATGAAAGCCGAATACAACTGGTCCTAAAACGTTTGAAAACATATGGGATTCCCTTCATAAATCAGTAAAAAGGTCGTCAGCTCGATATATGCGACTGCCGTAATCTAGTTAAGCGCAGTGTGCAATTGCCTTCACATCATATAGATGTTTAAAATGATATTATGCCCCTGTGGTGTCGATAGATACATACATATATGTATGCATGATGCATGCATGCAGGCACGCACGCCCACACATATACACACACACACATACATACATACATACATACATACATACATACATACATACATACATACATACATACATACATACATACATACATACATACATACATACATACATACATACACATACATACATACATACATACATACAAACAAACAAACATAACATACATACATACATACATACATACATACATACATACATACATACATACATACATACATAACATACATACATACATACATACATACATACATACATACATACATACATACATACATACATACATACATACATACATACACATACATACATACATACATACATACATACATACATACATACATACATACATACATACATACATACATACATACATACATACATACATACATACATACATAGATACATACATACATACATACATACATACATACATACATAAGTAACACAAAATGGTGGTGACAATTCACCTTGCATTTCATTATCTCAGAAATAATCTTGTTAATTACAACACCTTAACGATTACGCTATCGGACGAGGAGTGACTTTATAGCGAGATGTCAACATGAGGACACGACCTTAACCTCCGAGGCCAGTCTTCCGCTTTCAAACTAATGTCTTTCACATATAGGGAACATCGCACGGTCTGTTATTAGACCGTTATGAGCGTTGCAATTGCACACTTACTTATGAAGACGCCGTGGGTGAGATGCTGATTTCCGCTCATTCACCCTTAGTTTATCTTCTAAAGACGGTTAGGTCCACGCGGAAGACTGAAGCCGATACAACTAGTTTATTACCATTACAACTCGGTTCTTTTGGCGGCAGACACGAACATACAGCATGCTTTACCCTTTGAGTACTGTAATTTTCCGCCAAAATTTTAGAGCAATATTAACAAATTTTACGATTTTTCTGTAATTATTTGATAATTTTGGGCCAAATGGACATCACACTTCATCGGCTAGAGTTCTTTATCAAAATTTTGATAAAAATCTTAAAAAAATTGAATGGGTTATATTTTTTATGGGTGATAAAAATTGACTTTGGCGCTCAAAGGGTTAAGGGTTAAGAGAGTCATAAATACACGAAATATGTTACGCATGTCAGTAACAGCGTTCACCGATTCTAAGTCAAACTGCACTAGATAACATGTCTAATTGAGTTAGTATTTTGTGTAAATCATTTCAGTGAGTGTGAAGAATCTTTCGCACAGATTAATAGTCACCCTATCTTCCTGGCGAAGTTCGAATTGACATTAATGTAAGTTATACATTAACAACTGATGCATAGTAATTTGTCTGTGCCATAGCTCCATCAATTGCAAAATAATTCAACATCCCAAAAAATCCCATTTTGCACAAATAATATGTTCCAAATTGCGTACTTCCCTGCCTCCTAGTCTACCTACCTACCTATCAACCTGCCTATCAACCTACCTACCTTCCTACCTTCAACCACACGGTCACAATTGTCACATGGCCCAAAGGATGTGTTACGTACCTAAATAGATAAAGGTCGTTAGCATTAGGTTCTGCAGAACCAACCAGTCTTTGCTTCTATTGTTTGAAGTCAATCGATAAAGATCGATAGCGATCAACAATGATTTGCAATTGTGAAGTTGTCACCTGCATACCGCGAGCAAGGTAATGCTTCTCCATGTCTAATATTCATCTTTGATTTCCAAAACCATGTTGCAAGAAATCGCTTCGTGGGTAAGCGGTCTCGAAAGATTGTGTAGGTTCGAATCCTGGTGTATAGGCATGTATTGTTTGGGCTTTCTTAGGTGGTGTTAATGTGGGCTTTGGAGGTTTGGCTTGTTAAAAAAATAGAAAACGTCCATCGTAGGCAGGTTGTTGACAAGGACTGAGCAGACGTATCACCGCCGATGATAAAAAGAGACAAAACTTTTTACACCACTCAAAGCTGAAACATATAAACTGCAAAATGGAGTGGAGTCAGAACCGCCTGGTGGGTTCCGACAGAAACATCGCAAATTGAGGAGTGTGTGGAAAAATAGACAGTAGTTTTGTTACTGTCTATGGTGGAAATAACACTGCTGAGAACAGTATGACAACAACTATGACGTAGGAAATGTGGTTTAAGTTAGTGGAGAAGCAATGTGAAGAAGCAAGGCTATGTATTTCAATGTATTCACAGTAAGTGAGAAAAGTGAATAGTGTAACTTTTGTTCCCATATGCAATATATAAAAAGGCATTAGATAGGGTTCTAGAAATATGATCTCAATTTGAAGAGAGGAAGTGACTGCCTTTAGTAATTAATCCATATAATTTCATACCCACAACCCACGGTATCTACTAACCTTAGAATGTGCATGAAGACGCACTTTCTGGCGTAAATATCTGTGCGTCTTTTACCTTGTTTTTTCTAGACTCTCAGACTTGCTTCAGATAAAGAGATACTCTCTCCTCTGCTGTGTCTGATATTTCTTCGAAGAAGTTGAAAGCATAGTTTAGAAGTGTGCAAATCTTAGAATTCCTAGGGGAAATAAGAAAATGATTGTCACAATTTATAGGAAATGTGAAATTTAGATCAGTATTGATTGCTCTAAAAAATGGGCATATGCCTTTTTAGATGTCTTTACTTATACTTGAAATTATTGCAATTTACGCCTTTCATGTTTCATCACATTGAATTACAGAATTTCTATCTCTCTCTCTCTCTCTCTCTCTCTCTCTCTCTCTCTCTCTCTCTCTCTCTCTCTCTCTCTCTCTCTCTCTCTCTCTCTCTCTCTCTCTGTATATATATCACGCTGTATATATATATATATATATATATATATATATATATATATATATATATATATATATATATATATATATATATATCCTATAAAGTTCCTATAAAGTTCCTATAAAGTTCCTAAAAACCTACCTTTTAAGACTTACATTTTAAAATTAGATTTTTAGGTTGTCTTTGATTTTAATTCTTTTTTTCATATCTGAAATTTTAATCTTGTAGACATTTTTAAAATTGCTTTTGTTAATTTACTTTTTTAAAGTGTATTTTAAGCGTCTCTGATCACTGTTTTATGTGGATTTAGACGCTATATAAATAAACTATTATTATTTTTATTATTCCTATAACGTTCAATATATATTTTTGAACATTATCGCTTTATTTTGCACGATAAGGTGAAAAATGACATGTATGTATAATTTGTTTTGCGTTTCACTGACATGAAAAATTAATATATGTACATACACACATATAAACAAACACATACCCACACATATTATATATATTGCTTTTATTCTGTAAGTAATATGTACGATAATAAAATTAAGAAAACATGAACATTATCCAGCTGCAATCAAGTTGTCAATTAATAAAAAAGCATAAATTTATGTATGTGTATTAATACTGCTAGAATGGGAATTAAAACAAGCACAACTGACTTCAATCGTTACTACAATGTCGAAGCCGCATAATGCACCCAACAATACGACATATTGTCGGTGTACAGTAGCTTCTTAGATGAAACTACTTTCCAGAAACGGAGATATGGGAAGACGGTAGCATTTGAGCATTATAGCCACTTGGTTTCTAAAACATGATTGATGGAATAAGAAATAAGCGTTGAGCAGAGTTGATTTTTATGAAAGGAACAAGTAACACCGGCAGAGACTTAAAAGTGAAAATTTGAGTGTTTTTGCAAAGGTTAGTAAAGCGTCTATGTGTCTGAGAGTCTCTCCGATGAAGAATGGTTTGGGTCCCGTTAATAAGGACATGTTTGACAGCAGAGTTCACCTGTGTCTGCTTGTATAGATTTCATTTGACTTTTCGTGCTCAGAATCAGTAAAGAGGATTAGTCGAATTCTATTATTCTCCTAAATTCAGTCAGAGTGTTATCGCAAAACATGTATAGGAGACTGTTCCAATATTAAAAGACAAGGATTAATTTCCTTAACATGTAAGGAAGACGTAGAATTAGTATCGTTTACTGAACTTTCACTCGAGGTGAAGGACACATCGGCAGGAAATTATCGATTAGGGATGAGTCCTTCTAAAGGTCTATTCTTTCATTCCTCTTTGATATCAGTTCTCGAAAAGACACGAGTGATCATTATAGATCACAAAAACAAACCAGTTCACTTTAATGGGAAATGTTTTGGATTTCTCAACGCAATGGCTTCATGTAAATGAAGATGGGGTCAAGGCAAGAGAAAACGACTCGAGTGATCATTATAGATCACCAAAACAAACCAGTTTACTTTAATAGAAGCCTACAGTTTCGGATTTCAACACGATGACCTCAAGTAAACGAAGCACGGGGTCAACTTGAAGGCACTTTTCAGAAGTGGCCATGCTTTCTCGCTTTTATAGCCAAAGGACATTGAAAATTATTTGTTCATGAGATAGGCAGTTTTGCTTGATGTACACCATTAGCGCCTCAAGAGGCCAGCTTTGGCGTCATTTTACCAAATACAACACAAAGAGTCGAAAGGAATGGAGAGAAACATTTCTCAGGGCTTCACAAGACGTACGTTAGCGATATCTGATTGTGCGGCATGCTACGAAAGAAATGCACTTGGCGTGGAAACTCGTGTTTGTAACGCACCTCACGATCTCCCAATTTTATTTCACTTTTCCTGACATGTCAACCATAAAGTTTTGTCTGCCTTTTAAAAGCCTGAACATTGGTAAAGCGACTGGCTACAACAGCCATTTTATAGCATTTTAGTTATAATATAAACACATCCTCCGACGGTTGCTGCCGATATAAAACGTCATTAATTTCTCGATGAAATTTTACGAATGAAAAATCTCATTTTATGCTTTGATATTTTTACTTTTTATTCTTCTTGGTCGAGTTTCCCTTTCCGCTATTTGAGTTTGTCGGGCCGTGAGTAGTACACAGCTTGCACTTTTTAGCTTTGATCTAGAGCTATAACATACACAATTCATGTTTGAAAATACAGACAAATGGGACATGTGTGGTTGTTTGCCAGGCAAACATCAGCGTGACATTCAGTGCGTTATCTGGAATAACAAAACTTTATTACATGCCTCGTATATCGAACGTCACGAGCTCCATAGGATTCAATGGTAACTCGTCGATGACGTCGCGGGCTGCGTAGTCATCACTTGAATGAAAGTGAACCGTAGTTTTCAACTTGACAAGTTTTGGATGTAAATATTTTGAAATTTCACGTTTTGCATAAAAAATCCGGTTTTTGGAAAATTTTGCTTACAAAATTTGATAAACCGCATAACAGAAGTTTAAATATATCAATGCGCCATTCGATGATGAAAATCGTTCCATTTTTAACGGAATTTGGTCAAAGACGGCAATAAAGCATTTGATTATCATTTACCAATAGACTCAAATATTTGGAGTGAAAACGGTGTAAGAAAGGCATGTAATAAAAACATTATAGCTCAAACAAGGGACTATGTACCCTCGGGGCAGGAGATAATTTGCCCTCCTGACGTCGGGCAAATGGTCACCTACCCTCGGGCACATAGTCCCATGCTTGGGCTATAATATATAATATTGCCTTTAACTATGCAAATACCGGTAACAAATGTATTTTTGTAGTTTTCTCCGTAAAGTATACGTATGTTCAAATACAAAGAATGCAAACGCGTTCCAACGATATACATTGTGTACAACATGAATCGTTATTAACTGCTGATAACGAATTCCAGCCAGGAATAAAGCACAACTGTCCGTTTATCATATCTGACGTTGCACACACAAAGATTACACTGGAAAATGTCTGGAGACACTAGGCATAACGATATTAACGTTAGGATTAGAACGGGGAAATGCCTTTCAGAAAAAGAACCAAATTGAATATATTGGAAAGACAATGAAAGCAAGCCAAAGTATCTGTCAGGTATTCTCGTCTCAAGTTAAAATTCCCCAACTATAGGATGTTGTCGGCACTCATACGACGTTTTATGTCTATCCATGGGTTAACACACAGATTCACAACGTAATTGCCGGCGAAACCCAAATCAAGTCATCCATCCGTCCCTGAAAGATTTACTTCTCATCGGCCGGCTAGTTTTCTCACGCGCGTGGGATTCTAATTAGTCCCCTGACTAAGAACACAACTCCTGCCTGCCAAAAATTGGAATTAAACAGAGGAGGGTCTCTGGAGATCTGTCGTTACGAATGTTAAGTCTTATTAGTCCTTCGATGGACAGCGTCATACGCTAAAGTGCTTGACAGCGCCTAAAAGACACGGGAGCCAGCGGGAAAGGTCAAATGAAATATGGTTTTTTAATGTTTACCAGGTGCTCGTCAAAGCTTTATTCAGCATTGAAGTCACACCTATGTAAAGCTTTCAGACCACTTAGTTTTTGAAAGTAATTCATTCACGGACAAAGTTAATCATATCTCGCATAAAATAAGTTATTACCCCTCCCCTGTCGAAACGAGATAGTAGCACTCGTATACAGCATATTGTATGAACGGATTAAGGTTCGACCAAGTCAGCGTCCCTAACAAGCCTATAAAAATGGCATCGAGCGACGATTGAACATAACTAGACTGTTGATGTGTTAAGTGGCCGTTAAGAATTAATGGTCGAGAACGTATTCAACTTTATTGTGCAATATTCACGCCCGTTGCCGAATTCCGTGTTGTACGGTAAGTACTCGATGAAGTAAAAACACAAACGTGTCAGCGTCTTCTTTGAGCAATGTAAACCGAGACTTTACATCGCAGCCCAATGCTTTTTATAGTGGCCCGTGAAATAACCTCGCTTCATCGAAATGTAGAATTGATCAGAGATTGTCCCAAATAATCGTAAACTTACATCCAATTCTCTTCGCATTACCGGTCTGCGTTTGCTTATTGGTGACTTGTCCTTACGATCACATGTACTACTATACTGTTCATATACACATACTGCCATCACATGATACCTGTATTCAGGAAGCATTTCTGTTAAGTCTGCTCAAGGGTAAATTGATAGCTCCTGTGACTTCAGCCATCGGTAATCAAATCACTAACTCTCCAATCAGACCAGCCTAAGAACTTTATCTACCTAACCAATTCAAATGATCATCTGCTTACTTATATGTGTATATTTGCTCTGTGGCTGAACAGACTTTCAGCACATAGACAGACAGGCAGACAAACAGACAAAGATAGAAGGATGACTTGTATGGATGGATGGATGGATACTGAATGTTTAGATGATAGATAGATAGATAGATAGATAGATAGATAGATAGATAGATAGATAGATAGATAGATAGAGAGAGAGAGATAGATGGATAGAAAGATAGATAGATAGATAGATGGATAGATAGATAGATAGATAGATAGATAGACAGACAGACAGACAGACAGACAGACAGATAGATAGATAGATAGATAGATAGATAGATAGATAGATAGATAGATAGATAGATAGATAGATAGATAGATAGATAGATAGATAGATAGATAGATAGATAGATAGATAGATAGATAGATAGATAGATAGATAGATAGATAGATAGATAGATAGATAGATAGAAACAGTCGGACAGACAGAAGGTTTATCAGACAATGTATAGATTGACGGATCAATATGCTGTCTTTGGATAGGGGAATATATGCGATGAACGTTTGAACAAAAAGTAATCATTAGAGTTCAACGCTGGAATTGAATTTACTTGTCTTTAAAATACACGATGTCTGGAGACATTGGCAATGTTTCGCTTAATTGCAAGTACAACATTAAGTTGTTAAAAGACGTACTTCCATCAAAACCTGTAAAAAATGGATAGAGGAATCAAATTATCAGTCATAGGAGTCCATCTGCTGAAGGTTCATGCAAATACAGATGTGACATGTTAACCGGGGAATCGTTGAAAGAAGAATTTAATAATCAATTCATGTTCTACAAATAACCATAAAAAAGAAATTAAATGTACGAGAGAAAATCCCTCTGTGATAGAAAATCTTCCCTTTCGATGATTTAGTGGGGTCAGTACAGCATGTGGCACGGGATCCTGAATATTTAACCGCAGTTTATCATTGTCCTTCATTTCTAACCGTGAAATATCAAAGGTCAGCTTGTAACTTGCTGCGGACGTATTACGAGGGAGCTTCCTGAAACACGCCTTCCTGACAGAATGAAATTAGGCCTACTTTGCCAGTTTACTTTTCGCATGTAATTTTATCGTTTGCATTGGCAAGTCGATGAAGCAGTAATCGACGGACAACTTTTGATCGCTTGACTCTGAAGAGAACCGGAGGCGGTCACCTCATTTTGCTGGTGCACTTACGCACAATGAGCATAGTAAGTGTTATAGGAGGGGGATATTATTACTGCCAATTTAAGAGTATAGGGTGAACAATGAGTTACCTGAGAATAACTGATTCAACAATGCGTTTCTATCAACCGTTACAAAGTTTTTTTTTCGCTTCTTGTTGCCAGCTTTGTATGCCTCCATTAGGATGCTTGGCAGGGTGTCCGCGACTGAATATGCACTGGACGCGATTGCTCTTTCTTCAAGTGTGGCCGATTATTTCACCACAAATTGGTTCCTCCTGGCACGCGGATTAAGAGTGATCACACGTTCTGTTCGGGAGAAACGAATGGGGTTAGCGCTCCCCTCGAAGCCTGACACATCCACCGGGAAATGACGTGGCATCTCAAGCTTCCTGCCAAGGCTTGCTGCTTTTTAAGGTCGGAAAAAGGCCATACAAATACTTGAGGACGTAACTAAGGGACCATGTGTCACAGGGTCGCGCTAACCATCTAGAAAACCCGCCCCTACAGGGGGAAGGTCAACATGTTTTCCATGGCATTCAATGTACTGTAATTATAGAACTTTTCCGTTAAAATGAAAGAAAAGAAAACGAACGCGCCCGCAATCCAATGTGAAAACAGTAGACATGGTATAAAAGTAAATCAAGAGCCAAGTTATGAGTACAACAAGCAAAACTACCAACTTTAAAATATACTCGGCAAAGGAAAAAATTTAAGACCTTTGGGGTTCAGAAGGTTACTGTCTTTTTCGCTTGCGATAACATGTAAGCTTATTTCTCGAAAGATTGTTTAATATATTGGAATAACATGAGATGGAGACTTTTTAGTTGCACAATCGCAAGAGAGGAAACGCAGTAAGTCATAAATTCACAAAATATAATATCCTTTGTCAGTTTTAGATGATTTAGACATAAATGAAGTATAAAATGCGTGAATCATACTTGTTCAATTGAATCACGTACCTTACGGTTAAACATTGGATTGCGGGCGCGTTCGTTTTCTTTTCTTTCATTTTAACGGAAAAGTTCTATAATTACAGTACATTGAATGCCATGGAAAACATGTTACCTCAAATTCGAGGTAAAACTTTAAGGGAAGAAATTTCCCGAGATCTTCCTGAATGTCAAGCAGAGTTTTCGATGCCGACTGGATTAGAGTGACTTTATGTTTTATTTTGGATTTTTTATCGTTATCAACTTTCCTAAGCAAGAGATTCATAGACGTGTTAAAAGAGTGAAAATCTTCTGTAACTGTTAAAGGGAGGTGATCGTCGGAACTGCGCCTGTGCGACTTTCTTGTTTACAAACGATGTATTTCATGCAGGACATCTAGATTCACTGCGTCAACATAGGCAAAACACTTAAATTTTACTGTGTACATTATGAATAACAAGTTTTAACTTTATCAATAGCCAACGTACCTTGGATTAAGAGTTTACATTTGTCGTATGAGTCCCGTACGACCTTTGAGCGCAGTTAACACGACCCACTCCCTTCAACATCGACATTTTCTGAGAAGGATACCTATAGCCCCGGTTCATGTTGCGCACCTATGCCTTTCTATAACTTTTACTATTCATAAGCAGTAGAAAGCAATATAATGTTCTTCAAAATTTAGTTTTCTTTACCCCCATAACACGCAGCCCTATTTTCAGCAAACTAGCATTTATTGACACGTGTTTGATTATGTTTTAGAAGAAATGTTGTCTCGTCCTGAATTATTGACATCATATCTCCTTGAAATTTCAAGCGTTCAAGGTGAATAGGAGGACTTTCTCCACACATATATTCAGCAGCGCGCAACACATCAACTTCAAGAGCTGCATACTTATTAATTCAAGCATTTCGGAACCATACATTTGCATATAACAGGCGTTATGGCACCTGTTCCATATCGACTCACAACATTCGTTGGATATCAAAATAGATACTCCCCTGCCTAACGCGGGGTGAAGCCATTATTAATGTGCATTCCCAATCAATATGCAGAATGTCACTTGTAGAAAGATGCATTCACTGGAATATTAATGTTTCTTTGTAAGAAATGCGTCATCTATTACCGTTGCCTCTGACCTATATAGTTGTGTGAAGCATTTCCGTGGCCACGTGAGCTTTTCATTTTACAATTTTTTTCCGCTGCTTGTTTTACTGTTGAAGAAGATTCAAACCAAAATGTGGCCGGTAGTTATTGTAATGCCAGGTATACAAAACACTGTTTTGCAGGGTTAGATTCATCAGTATGCCATCGTGCAAATATTCCACCCTCAAAAACATCTTGATTAGGGTATAATTCCTACCCAAGTATCTGGCATTACCGGCAACATATACTGCACAAATCTACCAGCAGTGTTTCTGGTGTCAACGTCCGATGATTTGCTCTACGTCGAAACGACAACAACTAAGATTAGGCATGTCGCGGTATATATTTTGGGTAATATTTGTTTGAAACAGCATACCATGAATAAATGATTTTTCCCACTTTGCTGGTGATCTTGTCTTTATCCTAGTGAGTCAGAAACAAACATGTTTACCACTAGCAGGCTCTCATGCTCGCCTATACATCCAAATTCATTTTCTGAGAAATCGTCTTCAGGACAAACAGGAAGCAATTAAAAGAGTAATGTTCTTCTTGGAAAGTTGGAAAACGATAAACTTGACAATTTATTATATGTATGATTTGCGTGAAGTAAGTACCTCGTTGAATAGTCACTACGTAAGGCAGCACGAAAGAGCAAGTCACGTTTGGCAGCAGCCCGACACATTTCTCTCCATTCCTATAGTACTTATTCCTCACATTTAACGTTTAAGATTATTGAACTTGAAAGCTTCGTCATTCTCTGTGGAACATTTATTTTTATCATTTACTCATGCCAATATCGCTTCATCCTAGTGACGTTTATCGTAAAATATCAGCCGTGATATTTTTCGCTAAACGTCGAGATATGCACTATAAACGTTATCAGTTTTGGAGTGTTCCCGAACCACATTTTGCAACTTAGTAAACAAAGTAAACAAATAAAATGGCTGCCGCTCTCTGCCTGCGATGCGAAAAATTAAAGGGCTTAAAGGAACAAGGACATTTCGGGTATCTAAATACGAAAATCATATGATGAGTCTTTGATGTTATCCCGTGGTTATTCCATTACAGTTCTTGTAATTTTTTGGACAAGCTGTGACAAACATTCTACCATTTGCAAGGTACGGTCTACCTCTACTTCGTCTAGTGTGTGACGCAGCACAAATGACACTCATGCTGACACGGCACAGAAACAGGCGATATTGGGTAAAAATCTCTGAGTATATTATGCATTAAGAAGCGTAATTTACTGATCGGGTCACCTCGGTGATTCCTGACTTACTAGGCTAGGTATTTAGCACAGAGATGGGGGATCTTTGATCCGCGTTTTAATGATGTAAGATTGTTTGTTGGGGAATTGTATTCCTTCTGATCGAGTTATGTATAACCTATCGTGACAAATGTAAAACTAGGTCTTCAGGCAATTCTCAATGCAATGTATGAGAAGATAACAATTCAACAACTCATTACATGTGAACGCCCACAAAAAAATTCCTTGCTGTATTGATAAGGTACGCACGCCCTCAGGTGTCCAACCACGGAAAATCTCACTCGGCCAAGCAGTTTGCCTCACTCTGAATACAGTAAAATTAAATGAAAGCACATTTATAAAGTCGTCTTCTCTGTGTAGTTATTAACCTGTTTACCCAGAATGATGGCGTAAAATTGGAACGGTTGGCGTCATATGTCCTTCATCTGACAAATGTATTACTTACATAGATAAGAAGTCTCGTGGCTAAGCCGTTCAGTCAAGTGTGTGCGTTAGGAGGAGTTAAAGTCTTTACCTGATTGGCAAATGAACGAGACCCGGAGGTCGTAAAAATTCACCTATCGCATGCCAAGGGGATCAGGGAACCAAACTACGGACACGTGCGTGCATTCTTCAAAAGAAACAAATTCACCAAACTGTTAAACAATGCTGAAACTAGAAAACAAAGACTGCAGTGGGAATTCGAATGGATATTCAGCGGACAAATAATTCGTTTTATTTGCCGCCTGGGAAATCCAGACTCAGGCTAAAGATGATACGATTTGTTCAATATACACGGCTACGATAGAAAATTCAAAGTTAATAGATAAATCCCCCTGGCTGCGAATATAGACATCGATTAAATAATTCAATACAAACCGGAGCAATCGTTGATCGAGATTTGACCGATCCTTTAAAAAAACGAACAAAATTTGTAACATCTGGTCAATTAGAAAAGACGTTTCTGGATTTTTTGGCCAACTGCTCTGCTTTGCGTTTAATAGTCTGTCTTCACCGATCAATCATGGGACTACTTAAAAAGCCAATCCTCCGCACGCGAGATTTAAATATTGAATTTGTTTCTGACTGTATTGAATGCGGGACTTCGGGGGGTTTTTTAACAGTCCTGAAGACGGTTTATCAGAAAATGAATTTGAATACATAAATGCCTGCTATCCCTGACTGATTTTAAGCCGATAGAGTCCGTTCAACGAGAAAGAGAAATTTGCATGTAAATTATCGAATTGCCTGTTCATTTTTTTCCCTGTAAATTCAATGAAACTTTAATTCGAGTATCTCTGCAGGTTATCTCACTCTGAGGCACTTGTTCAACAAAAGACGGAAACATTTAAAAGTCTCGGAATCACACCAATGTACACATATTTTCATCTACCGGCTTCCGGGTATGATTAATTTAACCTGCAGTTAAAATTTCGCTCGTGAATGCTTTGCAAATTCTGTATGGTTCATAAAGCACGCTCCATGTAAGCTTATACGAAGACATCTTGGGCCTTGATATTCATCGAAATGGGATGGTCTTTATGACTTGATCAAATTCATGACCGATGCATATTACTAAATTCTCAGGTCCATAAAGAGGAGGAGCTAAACATGTGACCCGATAATTCATAATTCTTTGAAACTTCCCGAAGCCTTCGCAAATTGTATAAGTTTCACGGGTTATATGCGGATCTGGCCAGTCGTTCAGTCGCTTCATTCTTCACACCCGAGTGACGACGGCAGCTGTGAAGTCCAGAACGGATTTAATTTGGTCCCCAGAAAACTGACGGGTTCAAGTCGCGAGTCCGCCTGCTTATGGAGTATGCCACCTTCAAACGCTAAACTGACGTCTGGTCATAGTTAAAGGGGTGTCTTTGTAAAATACTAGAGTACCCCGACAACAGTGCGGTGGTGAGGATATCGAGTCCCGGGGGGAGAGCACAACTGGTGCCAGCTCAGAACATAAACCTTCATTCCAAATGGGCAGGATGCGGAAAAGTACTACCCGCCTGACGGCTTAGAGACGTCTTACAACATACCAAGCACGACAATCGCACTTCACTTGTAAAAACTAACGCCCTTTGAAAACTTTTTCACATGATCTTAGAGTGTCCTTGGCTCTTCGTCGGCAACACTGCAGTATGCATTCGACTCAAATGGCATTTACCGTGGATTCAGAAAAACGATATCCTGATGGCTATCAACACGTAAAGTCCTTGATTTTTACGCCTTGGGTCTAGGCTATAGTTCCATGCTATGAAAGCCATGTCAAAATGAATGGAATCTCAAGTTGTAAAGTACACGCTAGTTTTACATTCTCCTGTTGTAACTGCAATGATCGCATTCTCCACTTTTGATCCTTTATTCGTGTTGTGATCATTTAAGATGACAAGTATAATAGGGCAGTAACTGTGTATATCTGTAACCTTCTATTTCTCTGTCTGTCTGTCTCTCTGTCTGTCTGTCTCTCTTCTCTCTCTCTCTCTCTCTCTCTCTGTTCTCTCTCTCTCTCTCTCTCTCTCTCTCTCTCTCTCTCTCTCTCTCTCTCTCTCTCTCTCTCTCTCTCTCTCTCTCTCTCTCTCTCTCTCTCTCTCTCTCTCGTTTCACGCATACTTGCGATCGTCAGATAGTTAGATTTTATTTTACCCATCTGACGTCGCGTGAATGCGTGAAACTCGAGTAATAGGTACTAAACATGCTTGGTGTGTTCTCATGTTTATTGTATATATATATATATATATATATATATATATATTATATATATAATATATATATATATATATATATATATATACGTTTATATATTAACACAAAGTTCTTCGAGCACGAAGTAATATCTGTTACTCAAAGTTCCATAAGCTGTATCTTTTGACTATTTTTTTCAGAACTTGTGTTTTGTTGTTACCCTACACTTTCTGCATTGTCTCCCTACTGTAATTCAATGCCAAGTATTTAGCATATCAACACAACCAGATATGGGTATAATATGACAACTGCACACAAATACGAGCTGTGTTGACAAAAAGAATACTCGTAATTTCAGCATGACAAACGGATTATGGTAAGACACGATAGTTGATATACTAGGAGCAGAATACTGAAAAACTTGCCACAAATTACAGCTTATGTCCCTTTAAGTTTCATGCATCCTGCAATCTTTAGTCAGACAGTCAAAGTAAAAATATCCTTAGCTCTACACTCTCACTTATACAGTTGGGACGTACTATTTTATTGTACTTTTAGGCGGTGTTGAAATTTGATTAATAATATTTCTTTTGTTTGCCCGTAAAAAAGGTGACTGTAAAGGAAGAAGTGTCGTTTACAAGGCCAAAGTCTCAACGGGAGTCAATAGTGAGACGGTTTACATCGGCCTCACTGATAACACCTTCAAGACGCGCTTCGCAAATCACATGCAATCATTCCGTAAACACAAAATATGAGTACTGAACTAACAATATTTATTTGGTCTCTTAAGAACAAGATAACAATGAAAGACAACAGTTAAAATGATTCTCTGGCCTTTGAATTATGTTTTCTACGAATGTTAGTGCCAGAACCGGATATCATTTATTAGTAGTTTGCTTAGTGAACGTAAAAACAAGGTAATTAATGCAGCTGGAAAGCACATCAAACGCGGAAGTGCTGCTTCCTGCCGTGGTATAATATGTACTCTCATGAACGCAATTTCGAACAATCTGCGCACAACTTGCACTCACGACGTGCTGTTCCGCGCACCGTACGCATTTCACCTTCTCAACTTTCATAGAAATCGTACAGTTTTTAGAAACTACTGATACTTGCATAGCGTAGATATTTAAAACTGCAGCGGCACGGGCAAGCTAAAAGGATAGATAGTCCGTCACGCCCAAATTTCATTACACTTCCCCGATGAGGGTGACCCAATGATATTTTGGCGGGAAAAAGTGCGTCATGGTTCATATAATTACCAACAATAGTCGATGTTGACCCGCCAATCGAGTGATTCAAGTAACGATGTACGTGTCCTCTAACATAATTGTTCTGTCATATAATTGACCTCTCCTTCTAAGTCCCCCATAGCATAGATATATATTCACGTGTGACAAACTTAACGCCGTCTAATTGGCAATATTTGCAAAGTACTGTCATGGAAACCACTGAAAGCGCCGCCGTTTTCTCTTTAGCTGAAGACTGATCATGGCAGAACCTTTATGCTTCTCCGAAGGTTTCTCAGATTTCGGCCTTTACCTTCGGAGTGACCTGTCGTAATTGTGTACGCGTCTCACTTTGTGTACACGTCTCACTTTCTCACCTTCCTATTTGAACAAATGAAGCGTGATCTCTCTCTTTTTAAAATATTACTTGAACATTGTCAAGAGAAGTTGCAGGTATGTGTTAGCCAATACACACTACCTAATGATGCTCCATAACTTCTAATATTAAACACTGAACTATTTCAGTGTCTGCGTAAAGCTTTCATGAGAAAGTATCAGCATTTCATATTTATCTGTTGGATGGTGTATGCACTATGGGATTTCGGGTTCTAAATAAGTATTAAGTCATATTATTAGGTGAGTCGGTAGGTAGCGAGGTGTAGCGAAGTAGCTAGGTTGGTAGGTAGATAGGGGAGGAGGGAGGGATGAGGGAGGGAGGAGGGAGGGGGGGGAGGAGGGAGGGAGAGAGGGAGGAGGAAATGTGTAACAATGGATATCTACTCTTTGTAGGAAACTGATAAGCAACGCGCACCGTAAGGCTGGAGTAGACATGTAAGTGGGTATCATTAAGCAGTATAGTCAGATTGTCAAGTTATTTTTCTGGACAGTGGGTACATACTGACCAAGCTGGGCATGGAGGTTCGCTGACGTTGTGAGTATAGTCGGTAGACTAGGAGGTCGGTAAACATACAGATAGGTGGGTAGTTTTGAATTGATGGGTAGGAAGGCAAGGATATTGGTAGCCAGACTAGGTAGGAACTGTTGAACAGGTAGGTACATTGAAGGTTGGTGGCTATTGAGAAAGGTAGACCTGTAGTAGACAGTGAAGTAGGGAGGGGTATATTGGGACTTGAGGGAGGATATGCAAATAGTTCAAAGTGGACAATTTACTATGCAAGCTTAGACTGGCCTCATATGGTTTAGACGCCGTTACGGCATTCAATTACTATGGCAACGATGTTGAGCGACCGCTATGGAACCCACTGGCGAGTAGCAATGAATACGTTAAGTTGTTTTCCTCTCTGAAATTAATTGCAATGTATTAAACTTGACGCTGTGGAACAATAAATCAAAAGATTACCATCTGAAAGTACTCTGTCCCTCGTGTAATACTAATGTACATGTATGATGTACGATTCATCCTACCTCACCTTGAGTTGCATGTAAAGAGTACAAAACATTAAAGGTCAGATTATCAAGCTTTTCTATGATTCCTCGTTCGAAGTATTCGTTTCCTCGTACTTTTTCTCCCTTCAAAAATGCGTATTAATTAACTTCCGCACGGCGCCACCAACTATTTCATACAATGCGGGTCATACGATGTAATGGCCGAGCGAGTATATCTTATCGTTACAATAGTATATCGTTATTAATAGGCTGAAAGCGTAATTACATATTCTTAGCCATGATTTTCCCCTGTTTATCGCAGTTGGTATTCAAAAAAGTTCTTCTTGATAAAGACTGAAGTCGGTAGATCTAATGAGACGCTGCCCGTATGCTCACGATTAAATGTCAGAGACACAATTAAATTAAACATACTACAATCTATAGGATCCGGTATATTTCCTACAGGAATTTATGACTTAGCCCTTCTCTGACTGTCTTCATATTCTTCTCATTGGTAGAGACTGCCGGCGATCGGTGAGAGCCGTAGGCAAATCGACGTCGTGCTCGTGATTAGGAAGATGACAGCGGTCCCGCAATATTATTGTGACATTTCGCTAGCCACACTGTACATAAAACGGAATCATCGATTACTGCCTCCAGATACATCAGTGTGTATGCATACACAAACGTCCGCACATTGAAATATAACCCAGAGCGACGGTGTCTATTAGGTGCTCCCAGCAATAAAAGTATTGTGTAACAAGTTGAGTGACGTCATTCGACTTAATAATTTCTATTCGAGAGAACGTCTGTTTGTCACTGGTACTACAGTATTTGAGAATTTTTCTCCACTATATATACCTTTAACTCAGTCTCGTAGAACGCCATGTAAACTGGTTATAACGAGGCAAAATTGCTAAATGTGCTCGAAGGTTGAATTGCACCGGGCTATCCTGTGAATTTCCTTGTGTCACTGTATAACACAAGATTTCAGTCAGAAGCTAATTGCTTGACGGATTAACAATCCACAAAAGTTGTCCACTCTTAAACTTCAGAGTTCGTCGGTGATATCTTTAATTCATATGGAGACGCACTGAAAACATTATTTGTTCGAGCGTTATCAACGTTTGCGGTGTCAAATTAATCTTAACGTATTTAACGCGCCAACTGTTCTAAGGTGAACGTTTAAATTGAAAGTTTTCAATGCAATAAGTGTAGGCAAATGCAATAGCCGTGAAAACAGATGGCTGAAGTGCAAGAAACGTAAAGACGGAATTCAGGAAATGCATTAACATTAGAAGCCAACGGATACGTCTCTCTCAATCGGGCGTCATCATACACCCTGTGTTCGGTTAACAATCATTCAGGTTTTACCAGTTCTATGCTGAGCATCTGAATTCTGATCCATGGCTTTTAAATTGATTCCAGCGAGACTTTGTAATATATTTTTTACAACCGATGGAAGGGACAATACTATGGCGGGGATACTTTGATGTACCTGATTACGTCAATATTGTGCGTAGGCGCTCTTTCCAACCGTTTCAAAGACACCCTCGGTACGTACACCAAGGGATAATATTCGGACACGCTTAAACAGTAGTAAAAGGAGTCGCGTTGACCTGCACTTAGAGAAATCTTGCAAGTACCGAATCAGCGCCATTTCAAAAGGCCAACTGCGTTCTTTTAGACATATAAAGAGAAAAAATAGATATAATGTATTTCTATCGCACTTCGATGATTCCTGTTTAGATACTATGCGTTATATATATCAATCTTCAGATAGAACTAATAGTATTTATAGCTATACTCTCATATATATGGTTGGGACATACCATTTTATTTCTAGGTGGTGCTTAAATTTAATAAATAATTTGTTTTGGTGGTTTTTGAAAACCAACTCAGAAGTTTATTTAACAGCGTAGATTTGTCAGCATCGATATAATATGCAAATTTTCTGATATACAAAGATTAAATCGCTTTCTGATATCAGAGTAACTCGATGCTTTGTCAACAATTGACCACAAGACATTAAAGACCTGGTCTCTGTTCTTAACAGACCAAATAAACTTTGACAACTCTGTGCAGTTCCCATATTTCTGGTTACGGAACGATTGAATGTGATTACTGAAGCGCGTTTTGAAGGTGAAATCAGTGAGGTTGATGAAAACCTCTGTGTTGTCCCTCGTTGAAATCGTTGACAACTTGATCTTGTAAATGATACTTATGACTTGACAGCAACAGAGACTGACAGAATTCCTATCACTTACTCGATATTTCGAATGAAGTACCATGGTTGTGAAGTTGCAGCATCTTATCAAAAAACTAGTCTCTGTGACAAGGGTGTTTGTACTCATCTTTCCCTTTTTACAGGACATATATAATATATATATATATATATATATCTATATATATAATATATATATAATATATATATATATATATAATATAACATACATACATACATACATACATACATACATACATACATACATACATACATACATACATACATACATACATACATACATACATACATACATACATACATACATACATACATACATTCATATATACAACAAGACGTGGCTGTGGTCGGTCTATGGGTCTATCTTTTGCCCGAATGCTGAAGCAAATAAAAATATGTACTTGTATACGAGCTAATAGTATATACACAAACCGTGGACATCACGGAAGTCTTCTCGGCACAATAGGTGCATGAAATCAGATTAACATATCAAAGAAAGGCCGATACATTCAATTATCACATTGACACATCCATGTTACATATTCAAGGATCTACGGTTAAAAAAAAACTATTAGACTGCACAGAAATGTGATCGTTATTAAATTTGCCCTTGTCTGTTCTCTTCTTTAGAAATCTATCGAAAGCGTCGCGGCCCTTCAAAACTTCACTCGTCGCGATCCCCGTACAAAAATCCCCTCGGGTATTATTGGGTTTTAGGTTTTACCGCTGAGAGCCGCAGCATTTTGTCGAAGAGAAGATAACGAGACCATGACAACTATGAGCGACCGCTTTCAGTTGTTCCAGCTGAAGAAATGAAGAGCGGTAGTTGAATATCAGTGCCGTCGGTGTCGTACAAGCAAAGGCATTCGTTTTGCCGTTCTATATGACTAGACGGCTGGTCTTGTCACAGAGGAATTCTAAACGCCAGTTTTCGCATCACTCATGTAAACACTGTTCAGGCATATGAAAGAACATAAACGTTTGGCTGTCTCCTAGACGTAATGTGTCACTATGCCAACCAATCTACGTTTACATTAATTAGCATATCAAAGTGCAATGCCACAAACCATTGATATGTTTAACTTATAGAAAAAAATGACATGATTCGCTGTATGTTCGATATATCCATATATATACATATATACATCTATAAATATACCGATTTGACTCGAAGTAACGTATGTTTATGTGATATGTTGAGATATATAGATCTATACTGATTCGAAGTAACTTATGTTTATTATATATATATATATATATATATATATATATATATATATATTGTGTTATGTATGTGTATATGTGCATGTATACATACATGCATATCCTTTCTTTTTATTATTAATGTCTAAATCAATGTATCAGTGTCTGTCAAGCTATCAGTCTGCCTCATGAGCGACGAGCTGTCTATATCTATATGTTATTTGCCCTTCCTCAGCGTGATTCTCCAATGTTCCAAGAAGGCTATACTGTTTCGATGATGCTCACTGTACGGCTAATCGCCTGCCCTCCTTATCATGTTCAAATGTTTCTGTGCCTAATCTTGTATGCGACAGCGTTTCATTACAGCGCCGCCCTGCATGACCATGGTACACTTTAATATACCAGTCCGAATTCCGTCAACCACACATATAATTTACAGACAGAAATGACGCTGGCGTCGGATTTTCATAGGGCACCTACTTGAGGCGAGATCGTGTTTGCAAAGTTAGACGTGCTTCTGTCGATACGGTTACCTCGGTATCATCGCGACAGAAAAGACGGAAAGGCTGGCAGTATATTATTCTTCATTTCACACGCTAGTTTATCAAAGCCAAGAAAGCCTAAATCAAATCCAATTCCGAAAAATAGTTGAAAACATAAACGCCACCTATTAAATGATATTATAGCTTGTTAACCACTTTTCTTAAATAGTCTTAAATGTATAATTTAATAGAGATTTTAATTTCTTTTATCAAATAATCTCGGTAAATGATGCATATCAGGCGAATTTTTTTTTTCTGAAATATTAATCGCGTTTTAACCGACCGCAGTTCGCAAGGGCCAAGCCCCCTTATTCTATCAGCAATATGAAAGCTGTTGATGAGTTTGGTGTGCATGTCTTTTTTCAAAAAGGTTGAAAAATTCAGATTTCTACCCGCGTTGGTCGACACCATGCAGCATCATTCTAAATGGCATTGCATCCACATATACGCAAAATTTAACATATCAAAAAAAGGTCGATTTGTCTCTATCACACAAGAAGCTTTTACAAGGGCTTTTAAAAGAACTGAACCTGCAACACACAAGCTGTCACGAGTTGCAACCAATCCGATTATTCTGGCTTCATTGTGTATTTTCCCGCGCAGACCCTCAAATCATCAAATTTGTTCCTTTAGTTTAGGGGCTATAAATTACGGAGGCGTGGGGAAAAAAACGCGGGTTGTAAAAAAATAAGGGCCCGCGCGTCTAAAACCTGGAAACAAAATCGTAAAGAATGTAAGTTGCAAAAATTTTCATACTTCTGCTGCTTAAAGTGATTGTCTTCGGCTTGAACTTTCGTTCAATGAAAGTAAGAGTGTCGAGAACAAGGAGATGTCCGTCTTACGACGATATCTCGACGAGGAAAATATTTCCTTCCTGGTTTGTAGTTAAGTCAGAAAATTTGTAGACTTAACTCAGTGAAATTACTTAAATACTCATCTGGTGAAAATAGCTACTGCCGTATTGTTTATAGAGTACGGCATGATGAGAGTTGAAGGAAAACAAGAGGAAAAGCTACGCAAAAGCAAGATAGAAAACCTACACATGTGTCGTGTGATACAGCCAACGACAATTATCCTGGAATGCATGACTGACCGAGTCATGAAGTCGCTAAACATTTTTTACAAATGCCATATCCGCATAATGATGCAGAATATGAATTCGTGATCAAAAACTGCAATGAACTATACGATTAACGTGAGGACAAAAGAATAGCTGATAACTTTTCTTTTGCAGATGAAATCTATTGCTTAACATTTTACTCAAAAAAGCTATCACCATGTCCGTGTATATACTGTATGAGGAAAGCCGAAAATGATCAAAATTTTCGTTCACTTTATGATAACATTTAAGTTGTCGACGTGATAGCCTGTGTGGGATACAATCCCGCGTGATGTTACATATCCGCGCACTTCGAATAATTGGCAAATTCTTTGTCTTTGATGTTTACGTACAGAGAAGGGAATCTCTTCAACAGACAACCACGCTTGGGAATGTAAACTATAGAGCGTTTGTTTTGGTGCTGTTGGTTGTCGTTTGGTCTTGATTGTCTTGGAAATGCTGCTGAATGTCGGGTAGATATTTCGTGGGGTGAGCATCTCATCGTGAATATGCCTAGTACACAACGCGTTCGGCCGAGTTGCATAACGAGCGGAGGAATTCTTACCTGGTGAACACGTCCGGCTTTGCACGTGTAGGATCGACCTCACATGTGTGACGGGCTTCTGTGCACAGGGCAAAATTTCGTGCTAGGCACCGATATTTGAGCTCCGTCCAGTACTCTAGGTGAGCGTACAAGCAAAAGTTAGGTGTGAGCGAAACACAGACTGGTTTGATATCCGGACAATCAATACCTGCCGACGGCTATGACTGCATGCACGCCGATATTCAACGAGGACAGAGCATTACGGACACCGCGTGACGAAGCAGAAGGTGTCGCTCAGCCTGTGATTGCAACCGAATGTTTCCTCCACATCGAGTGTTATCAAAGAGCGGAACCGTAATCACGTGTGATGACGTGCTTTCTCCAAAGCATCATCCAGCCGGTGCGTATACCAATACGGTTTTAGGGGCCAAGGCCGAGAATCTGAATATATAAATGTATATTATGTGAAAAGGTTCAAACCAGAAAGATGAAACAAAATATTAAACAGGTAAAGAAAGAAGGAAGATAATATGGCAACATGAATTTGAGAAAAAAGTAAAAAATATGGTACTTACACTGCGTGTTTCCTTTTTAATCTTTTGGGGATTATTACTTTTCTTGTCATTGTCAGACGTTTTGAAATATTTTTGAAGGACCTGATCCGGAAACGATAATCTACCCAAAGCTTAAATTCATCAATAAAATGTCGCTTTTTCCGTGGAGTCAAATTAACAATTAGAGAGTATTAAATTAATCAGGCAGTGTCATTGTGACTCATATTTAAAGTAAACATCCTTACTTGTTATTTACAGATTTCCGTTAATAAGGGCATCCAATCACTATGCCGGGTAACCCAACTATTGAGTAAAAATGAGCCATTTCTTTCATTTTTCTCTCTTTGCAGGTTTTAGCCAACCTGTCCACCCACCTACCAAGCTAGCTAGCTACCTACCTACCTACCCACACAAACCTACCTACCCACCCACCTACCTACCTATCTACCTAGCTAGCTACCTACGTACCCATAACAACCTACCTACAAAATACCAACGACCTACCTACCCATCCATCAACCTACCGTACTATACCTACCTAGCTAGCTAGCTACCTACTACCTACCTACCTACCTACCTACCTACCTACCTACCTACCCACCTACCTACCTAGTTACCTACCACCTGGCTACCTAGCTACCTACCCACCTACCCACCAACCTATTTAACCATCCACCAACCTAGCTACCTAGCTAGCTATCTAGCTAGCTATATGGAAAGCCGTGGCTGTCTTAAGTGAAGTAAAATGATGATTCGATGCACATTTGTTATATGGTGATGCGCATTTTGTATATGGTGATGGTACCTACCCACCCACCAATCTATGTACAATACCCCCCCTCTCTCTCTCTCTCTCTCTCTCTCTCTCTCTCTCTCTCTCTCTCTCTCTCTCTTTTTGTCTCTTTTCATACATCGATTTATCCGCCTATCTATCGATCCACATTCATATATATATATATATATATATATATATATATATATATATATATATATATATATATATATATATATATATATAACTTAATCATTACCTTTTAAATATAACCATAAGGAAAAAATAGGAACAGCAAACAGTTGGATGGATAATAACATTAACATGTGATTTTTCTTAGATTTCAAATTTCACTTCTGCGAATGCGATAAATTGTCGTGCCTCATAAACTCTGCAATAGAGATCAAAAGGTGTTGCCGTTGCTCGAGGGGTACGAGATTTTGAACACGATATCGTGGATTTGATCTTGCCGTTTACACCAGTATATGTCCAAACCAGCTGACGCAAGGAGGCGTACATTTTCACAGATAACATATTTTAGCGTTTGTTTCCTGCATTCCATGCTTTTTTGCGGCCAAAAAATTTGGAGCTTTCCGCCACATGCGAAAAAGCGACTCGTTTCTTGTGGGACTTGAAGTGCAGAGTGTGTAGGTCACGCCAGCTTGTGCGCATGTTTGAAATGTAGCGGTAGGTACGTTTGATTGCCGTTGTGTGGAGCTTGGTTTGATATACTGTGTTACATCTGATTTGTAATGTTAGTATAATATTCCATAAGGATATCACAAAGCCATGAGGAGCGGAAAATAGTCGTATCTGAATTGGTACTGTAACATCTCCAGCTTCTTCCATCAATTACAAAGATTGAAAGCCTCGAGTTAACCAACCCGAGAATCAGTTCTTCTCTCCTCTCGTGAAATGGAAACTGCTCTCAGAGATATTTGAGGGGGCGAGATCAATCGCCATCTTTGGACCTTATTGCTGTGTCGGGGGGGGGGGGTCAATCAAAATTGACCGTGGTTTTGAAACTTGCTTTAGATCTAGACAAATCACATTGTCTAGAGTAACCATCCCTCGTTCTGCTTTGGGACAGAACGCATCAGTTATTATATCTGGCACTGATGAGATGACGGCTTCTCCGGCACATTAAACGAAAACGTCGACTTGCTTTCGGTTGGTATTTGATGATAACAATAAGACGTTTCATTTCATGACATTCTTTCCCCGCTCATGCCGCGTTGACAAGACGATAAACAAGCGGAAACTAAGTCACACTAAGTTTATTCATGAGTCCTGTTTATCACCTAGCCATTGCACGATTCCTATAAGGGTAACTTCTTTCTCTCGCTGAGCTTGTCGTTTCCTAAGGGGGCGCTGCACCCAACACAGCATATTTTGCTCAAAAATAGCTTTTTTGCAAATATTTATTCAATTTTAATTAATTTGTTGACCCAAGATTAAAATATTGGTTGGTTTGACCTTGTAGCTTGTCAAGCAGTCGAAAGTTGCGTGATAAAGAGTGTTAATTTGTGCAAATTTATGCAAATCACCCAATTTCCTGGCTTCTTTTTCCTCCCAATATCAAAATTTCCCGAGATCACATTCGCTTTTAATCAAAGTAAAATATTACCATATACGTTAAACCATTGCTTGCAATATTAAACAGGACCATGTATCCTGAAACACTTATAGTAAGTGGTGGTACCAGGTGTCCAGAAGGGGATAGCATATTCTGTTAGCAAGCCACGCCCTTCAAGATTACTCCAAATTCTCACATTTGTACGAGACAGCAGTTTCTGAATCTTTTCCATCAAGTCACAGCTTTGAATATTGTTATTTATCATTTAAGTGTCTAAATATGTCGGAAACTACTATGGACGTTCTTGAAACTTTTCATACTTATTCCTGGTGGCTGTCAATACCTTGTCATCGTTTGCCTTACATCTTTAGGCGAATTCAGAGGAATTTACATCAAATACGCTTTCATTATTTTCAAGTTGTCGCACAGAATGTTTGAGCTATCAGATACTATAAAATGATAAAAACGATATCCAAAGGTAGGAAATATTCTGCCTTTCACGATTGCAAAACACCTTGTGTCTTCATAGATGGTGCGTTTCGAATTCCTAGAAAACGTGCACGAACCTTTAGTCTTACATCGTTTATTACCCTCCTCACCTCAAATTGAAGTTTCAAATGTAATTGACAGAGAAAGTTGGGAGTAATCAGACTTTTTTTTGTTTCTCGTAAAACCAATTATCGCCCTCATGTTGTTGTTGTTGCTTTATTGTTGTTGACATGACCAACAAAAACACTCTTGGACGTGATTGGAAAACTGGATTAATCCGAGTAACTTAAATTATTTGTCTCATAGTATCTGACTGTCGTCATAAAAAGCAGCAGAGGTTTTCAGCCTTGTCTGTTTGAGGTGGGCAAGTGCGCTAAAGTAAGAAATATTGTCATTTTCTTTATAATGGCATGTGTCGCAGGCAACATGGAGTCGAAAGGAAATATGGTGAGAAAAACTAAAGTTCCGATCTTAGTTTTTGGGATACATCGCATAGCATTACGGAATACCCCTGATGGTATGAAGTTTGCACTGCGTGGTGACATAGTTCAAACCTCAAAATGAGGGCGACTGATTAAGACTGAAGCTCCGCTTCCGCATTTTCCTTCTACAGTGTCGAGTTCTGAAAAGTTCTTTTTCAAATAAATTTTAGATTGTAAGAAACAAAAAAGTATATTGCTGAACAAGGAAAGAAGATAAACGATCACATATTTATCACAAGCGCCGAGAAAATCCGCCGAGCCAGCATTTTTCTCTGATTCTTCAAGTTTGTAACGAGACGAATAATCCTACCATTTTGTCTTCAAATTCAGCATGGTGATACCTATTTTTGAACGCATTGTTTAAAAATGACTTCTAAGTCTGAGTCTTTTCTTATGTTTAAAATAATTGACAACATTACAATGATGTCTCCTTGCAGTCCGATGGTCATTCCGAGGAATTTGATAATACCGCACGGCTATAGTCTCCTACCCTAAATCGTCACATAAATGACAACAAGTGAGCGTAAGTGCATTATGCTAGGTTTTTCATTGTACCGTAAGTTTACTTCATTAAGGATATACGTAAACGAAAAACACTTGGCCCATAATGTCATATGACGACTAGTATATGCATTTTGGTCACGAAACATCACGGCGAAAAACGCCGCAGATGTCATGATATTGAAATCAAAGTTGATTTAACGTTTTTTACATGGGTATTCCATGTGGATATATTATAACTTACCTGAGTTTTGCCAGGTCTAGTAGAGCGTGCGAGACTCAAATATTCCAGTTATGATTCTGCCGTTGGAAAAGTACGCGTTGGCATGCCAACCACCCCTTTACATCTTCGACTGTATATTTACTGTAAAAATGGGGGTATTTCAATCCTGGAGGATGAATGTCATTTCGTACAGTTTTTCCCTTAATATGATGATCAGAAGAAAGAAAATGGTTAATACAAAAAACAATATCATCAATTACCGATGCGATAAAAGTGTTTTTTCTTATTAAAGGTCTAAGGATGTACACATATAAACTATCTGTCTTTATAAATGAGTCTTTTAAGAAACGAGACTACTACTGCGTCAAATTAGAAATGTTTTCCTTTTTCACTGACAATTCTCTCGAAAAGCAAATGTTCCATTGTATCACGTGATTGGCTGAAGTTTTAGCATTCGAAATAAACATATATCAGTTTGATTATGTCTCAAGCCTTTTTCTTTTTCATCTTGATGGGAAAATGATAAACCTGTTAGATGAAGTTTAATTCTGTTCCAGGCATCGTGCATCCTCCCTTTAGATCAGAAGATGTCAACAATGGGTTATTGTAAATTGGTTTAATGCTCGCATTTCAAATCCATCGCAACAGGCCTTGCCTGAGTAATTTAGGTGGATTCCACTGACATTTACGTAGTAATAGAATTCTACTGTGGTAGCTATCTTTTCACGAGATACTTAGATAGATAGATAGATAGATAGATAGATAGATAGATAGATACATACATACATACATACATACATACATACATACATACATACATACATACATACATACATACATACATACATACATACATACATACATACATACATACATACATACATACATACATACATACATACATACATACATACATACATACATACATACATACATACATACATAAAGAAATATACACAGTAAGACATAACGTCAATGGTAATGATCTATGCCTAACAAATTAAGCCAGAGGGAGCACTCATGTCAAATTACCATATTTGGCATGATTTTCCACATCCGCATATCCGCAGAAAGTAATCACTCTAAGTATTTAGGGTAATCACAATAAATATGTTGGGCTTAATAATCTCCTTTGCCTGCTGTTAGCGGTCTATTGCAAGAGCACACCGTCCGGTAAGATACTACCGTCAAGTGCATTTATCCTATTATCTTTGAAGTGAAGGTCAATGTGCTTCGATTGAATCCTAATGTTCCATCCTTTGAGATGTTCAAGTTGTCCTGATTATCTCTCGAAATGAATAGTGTCACTCAAATAGACACACGAGAAGAAGGACTGAAAAACGATCTTGACTTTATATGACAATACCACAAGAAACACGTCTTTCAGATGAATATTATACATCAATAGCACCCTGTGTAGTGTCGATACAAAAATAGAATGTAGAATAATATATGTATATATAAATAATAACATCAATTACTTCAAGTACAAAGTAAGAATATCTGTTACTTAAGTTTCCTGCATCCTGCAATCTTCAGAGAGATAACTTAGGCCTACGTAACAGTTGTCATTCCTTATAACACTCCGCTTTAGCATCAAGCACTGTAATTTCCCATGAGGACATCTGTATACATCGATATATATATATATATATATATTATATTATATATATATATATATATATATATATATATATATATACTCGTTATCAATTTTTACCGTGTATGTATGTATATATGCATGAATATATGCATATATATATATATATATATATATATATATATATATATATATATATATATATATATATATATATATATATATATATACACACACACACACTTTGGAAAAGTAGGTGCCACTCTTCACTAGATTTGTGCCAAATTCTCGTGAATTAATAAATCATTTGGATTTTTTCAATACAGAGTAGCTCACACATAACTGACAATTTTTTTCAAATTTCTGACAAAATCATTTGCTTAATCTACTTGTTTATTGATTAATTTGTTTGTGTACTTGTTTGTTTAAGCATTTATTTATTCATTCATTCATTTATCTGGCTATCACATGAATTATTAATTATGGAAGTATGTCTGATGGTGACTTTCAGCTTTTTCATCTGTTTATCTACAGGTTGTCTATATATCTGGTTTTTAATCGATGCGGCGCACGCAAGTTGTTTATTGGTGGAACATTGGAGACTTCCAACAAGAGCCTCTAATCGTGTTCAAGAGGCTATTCCGTTTTTGCCGTTTGCGAAAACATGTTTTCCGTTGAGGGGTCAATGCGCCTCTAAATAGATTGGCCTACGTGTGAAGACGTTCCTGGATACGAATCTCGGATTACCGTTCGTCTCGGACACGAACGCAGTCCTTGATCTGAAGATGAGCGTTAGGGCGATCCTTAAAATGTAAATAAGTGTGCGGCGTCACCTGTTCAATAAACATCGGGCGAGCCTTCTCTGGAATCACATGCGTGGGCCTTGTTATCTGGCCTAGCCAGTGCGTTAGCCTCTGTAGGCTAGACGTAATCCCGGCGAATTATTTGAATAACATACGCGAAACTCTTCGTGCATCGCAAAAACTGACGCTAACGATCTCGCTCTGCAAAAAAAGGTCGAACTGCTTGATCCCTCTGCGAAATTGGTATTGATTTCACTGAAAGCTTCTAAACACATGAGTTTTTTGTCAGAGCGGCAAAAGTGCGCTCGCTTTGTGAATGTGAAAAAAACATGAATACTTAAAACCAGCTGGTATCTCTCTCTCCCCTTTTCAACTGTTGCAGAGTGCTCCAGCAAAACGACTGATGTTAAAATCTTCAGTTGGATGACTTCAGCCTTAGGTCATTCTGGATACCTGGCCTTGAATTGCCATGACCCATATTTTGGCAGTTATATCCGATTATTCGATTTCACGAACAGCTCTTAAAAGGAAAAGATGCTTTAACTTGAGCAGATGGCGCGTGTTTCAAAAGGACAAATTTGCTTGCAAGTAAATAAGTAGATATTGTTACTATCACTTACTTATAGCTACAGGTTTTGGCGAAACGCGTTGCGACCACAGCTTTTTCTTCGTCCATTGTTGGACAGGTTCTTAGTGCAAACATGAAGGATATTATGGTGTGGTGCGATTCGATCCGGACGAGAGCACGTCGTCCGCTTTCTTGAATGGTAATCTGGTTTTAGCTGTAAGGTTTCTCGAAAACTTTTAATCAAATGAAGATTACCCTCTAATATACTGACACTCTGTTGTTCAGCAAGGGCACGTTTTATCAAATGTATCTCGGAGCTAATTAACAAGCTGTTCACAACATTTACAGGAGAACCAAGGACCAATATCACATAAACAGTCAATGTCAACTACAACTAATAAGAGATTCTGCGATTGCGGACGAACGATTTAAAAAAAACAACACGGTCAACTGTTGAGCTGCGAACAGTGTAGACGGAAACGGATGAATCATAAACTCATTTCCAGTCGCGCGGGAATATAATCAAGGGCGATACACTACAGAGGAATGGTTATTTTTTAACACTACGTGGAGTCTGTCGGAAGGCACAACACTTAAGATTTCTGCTTCCTGATATTACGATGCCCGATTTAAACATTGCGGGAGGGGGAAACACTAATATGGGTAATTCGAGACATGCTTTAATCCCACCCTGAGCAATTATCTCGCAAAATTTTAGTCCACGGACAGCAGCTAAACAAGCACTGACGCAAATTATTGAAATAAAGGTGTACGGGTCCTAGACGGGTATTCGCGACAGCATAGATCACAGGTACGACACATTTTCATCAGTCGCCACGAACAGCGGCAGCCGAACATCGAAATTCATTAAGGTATAGCATTTATTCTTCTAATAGAGTACGTAATTGCATTGTGCAGTTGGAAACTTTGTATGTATGTCTGTGTGTTTTGAATGCACTTTAATTTATTTTTTTCGGGCGGTTCTCGTTTACAGTACAAGGGGAACTATTAACTCACTCGGCTCCTTATTCATCGACAATAACTTAATTTTGAGAGGGAAAGTGTTTTTACTGCTTGCTACGTCTGTTTTTTGTTCGTTCGTCTTTCCCATTTCTATCTCCAGTTACTTAGAAGCGGTGTGCTCTGACACGATACCGTGAACGTCACATCATTGTGCGGCTCGGAATGGCGAATCCGTGGCCGGGAGCTAACACTCTGTGACCTTTGACTCACGATCATCGTCAATCTCGCACGTAAAGACTCCGTCAGAAAATTTCATTAAACTGCTGCCCAATATTAAAAAGTGACGCATGTGCATTATAGGTGTCATCATCGAGTGGTAATTGGACGGCAACCATAAAGAGATTGATTTGGGACAGCGAAGCCGTATACGAAGAAATTTGATATTATGCAACCCAAGTGACGTTCCAGACAAGAACTCGACGGCGAGGCCGCAACCTCATCTGTCGTGTTTCAGCTACATTAGCTGTCTCAATCTTTTATCGGCCTGTTCGTCTTCGAGGGGTTATATCATCTGCCGGGCGGTAGTTGATGTTCGTTTCCATCAGCATTGTGTGGTCATGATGACGCCACCGGGCCTTGAACTAGGGGGGTTGGTTGAAAAGTGTACATACACAAGGAACTAGCATATCAATAAAACAACGCTCGAGCGATCTGTAATTATACTTCAATCAAACATATGCATGTACAACAGAATCGTCATCGTTAACTCTGCTTGTCATTACTCGTAAATCACAGATTCTATCGACATATATGTTCGGTGAAAAGACGTTTAGATTAATTGAATCATGTGAAGTCGATTTAAATATAGTTATAAAAGTGCATGACTGAGGAATATCAAGATATTTCTTAGCAATATCAAGGAAGGATATTATATGGTAATCATGGATATGTCATGATGTTGATCACAAAAGCTGAAACTGTATATACCACTGTATGCCGTGTAATGTTGATTGGATTAAAATGTTGACTGGGGTAAAAACACATTTTTCACGTTAGCCTCATACTGTATGTCTATATAAAGTTAAGTGTTTGACCCTCAGGTCTTATCTCATTATATATGCATGCTCAAATGCTAAAGGTTTGCCTTACAATGGTGATTCCGGATCATAAAGAGGGTTGTAATACTATGTTAATCCAACTCATCCTATCCGTTGATTAAGTTTATTCGATTCAATTGGCAATGACGGTCAAGTTAAAGGTAGATGGGGTAAGTTATTCGGACTTTCAAACTTGGAAAATGCATTTTGATCATGGAGTAAATAAACTTTTCACCGGCTTAAGCTAAATGTTATGAAAATAGAACTGTTTAATTTTTGCCCAAATAGCTAACGCAGGTAGGGTTGCCATTTTGAATGTCGAGTGTATGTACCCTAAATATTGGGAAGATTTTTCTTTAGAACCAAATTTTGCACGGTGACCCCTAAGGGAAAGGCTTAAAATTCATAAAGTTTGGACAAAAGCGTAAGAATGTCGGTTTCGAGATGTGAACTACATCAAGACAGGCTTATGAGTCAATGTTAGATTATGGGCGCAAACACTGATGTTACGGGAATGTTAATGTTGATTGGAAATAGCGATCTGGATATAGTCATACGTCGATAGACAAGATGGCAAAAAAGTCCATTAGGGTAAAATAATCGCAATCATACAATCCATAATCCAATAACTCTAGGTCAAATTTGTAAGACAATAATTGTAAACATAGACACAAAACAGCACAGAACAGACAGTAAATAGACGGTACACAAACAAAGTCATATTCATGAAAGAAAGATATAGGACCTCTGGCCAGAAGACCAAGAAGTGATGTCAGGTGTTTCGAAAATAGTAAGCGCATCCTGCCCCACATGTGGCACCCGCCATATATCAATCTGTAAGTCAGATAGGTAGTGGTCACTAACTAAGGCCCCATGTCACCGATGCCATCAGTGATCATTTGTCGAGAGAGATATCGTATTTATCAACCAGCTTGCGATACCTGCAAAAAGCGTTTGAATGTAGAGACAAGTCTTGCTCTGGTGTAACCTTGATTTAACAGTTTGAAAGAGAGATGGCCATGTCTCTCTACAAAATCACCATATGAACTGCATGCTCTTGCATATCGAATAAGCTGGGAAATGTATACCCCATAAGCAGGTGAGAGTGGAATATTACTGATGAGGTGTGGAAAATTAATTATACTAAAGTTGAAATCATCTCTCTTGTCATATAGCCTAGTAGAAAGGTGACCATTAGAGTCAAATTCAAGTAAAATGTCCAGATATGAAGCAGAAGAGGCCGTTTCTGTATTCTCTTTAAGGGTGATACTGCTTCTAGAAAGACATGAACGAATATTATTAAAAGGATGTCTTCCTGCCCTTATGTGTTGCAATGGATATGCAAGATCTTTCTGAAACTTGAGAACACTTCCATGCCGTTGCAACATCGCCCAGGATATAACATGTGTATATGTGAGAAAGGTCTAGGCACTGCCGAGGGAAATTTCCTTTAACGAATACTCATGTTGTCAACGAAGACAATGTGATCATTTGATAGCGAGAGTTAGATTTAAACTTAGGGCGAAGCATTGAGAACGTAATTACACGGACGAGCGCATTTGTATGGATTTAGGACAGGTCACACAAAAAATATTTTCCTCGGAATCTCCGCTTCTTTGTCGAGTTGGAATTTTTTTTTTGAAATGCAGTAAAATATGCAGTGAAATACATACTTCTGCGCTGTTTCCATTATTTGATTTCCTTCCCAGTATTAAACCGCAATTTTCATAATTATGTTGTTGTACGACAAGCTGTGACATGCACCAAGCCAACGCAGACCACCTACTAATGGTGCAACATTTGAAGTAGGCTGTTCCTGCTTTAAAGTGTGCGACAGTCTCCTTGATTATTACCGTATACATCCAGTAAGATCGCAGTACAGTGCTTGCAAAGCGGTGTGTGAAATGTCTCGTGGCACTGGAAAGAGGCCAAAACAAAGCAAAATAAAGGGTCTCAAACATTGGACCTTTCTTTGAGAAGTTTAAGGGACAACAGGTATAAACTTATACTTTTCACGTACCTTTGTTACATTTGGTTTTTGCATTCTCTGGTTCCGCTCCGAAAAGATTATTTAGCCTATATGCACAAATTTCACTTCATTCTATTTCATAACATTTCAGTAAGAAGGGATTTGGTTTAGTTTACAGGTGTTTCGCGCCTCGAAATGAAAGACTTAAACTTTTGCTGAAACTTTCCTCTCTTTCAAAATCAAGAATACAAATCGGGGGTCACCGTGCAAAACATGGTAATGGAGATAACAATTACCCAATATTTACCCATGCTTGAAATTCAAAATGGCCGCCGTGTTATCTCTATGGAAGAAAATAAAATTCCCGATTTTCACAAATATACTGAAAAAATATCAAATAGATTAGCTACTTATCTCTTGTATCAATAGTTACACCAGAAGCTGCGTTCTTGTTCCATTTCCAAGCGAATAAATTCGTTAAGACAATATTCCATCGTTTGTTTCTCTCTGGTGTCATACAATTATTGGGCGTGATGCGTAAAAATATCGCTAGCGGCATCTGTTGCTTTGCCAGCAAAATGAGGGGAAAATATTTTTGTCTGGCCTTAGCTTCACAAAGGCAGAATTTTTACACTCTAAAAGTACTGTGTGAAACAAATGGCCTGTGTTTCACAAGCATTTGAAGTTAAATTGAGAAAATGTGTGCTGTAAAGGACGGCAGACAAAAAAGCAAATCAAAAGAAAATGGAAAGCAAGAGATGCTTTCATTACGGCAGAGACGACGTTGTGCAACGGACAAAGAATACTCCGCTGAAACTGCCAAACGCAGTAAACGTCGTCTGTTTGGACATTTTGATATTGTTTGTGAAATAAAACAAGGTGTATTGCTACAAAGTCTGACAGGGGAAACATAAAGACTTCACTCATTAATGAAAGGCTGAACTGTGTAGATGGCCGTGATGAATACGCGTTTTAAAGTCATGTAAGATTAACACGCATCAGACGGCAAAGTAGTCGAAGTCACGGCTACTGGAGTCATTATCCCTACCATGCTCACGGGTTCATGGGCGACACGTAATCTGCTTGGTGCTGTCACTTTCAAAGCATGGAAGCACAAACATCATGCATCGTACATTTGAGAACACCATTCAAAACTTTACCTGTATAGTATTAAAAGACGATGCATTTTAGAATCTTGACGGAGTTTCCGACTAAAGCTGAATTTGACTGAAATAAATGCGAGGTGATTGGAGGCCTCGTTTGTGGTGCACAACAGCCAAAATATTGTTATTCCAGAAACTCGGTCTGCAGGCGAATGGGATTAAAATGAAGGAGATTTACGGGATATTTCCCCGCTGAACGAAGATACTCCTAAACCGGAAGGGAGCCCGCAGTATTATGGCCCGATGAGAGGTATCATGCATGCCTATTTGTATGGAGTGAAAACCTAAGCTCCTGATTATGCTATATGCCTCTACAAGCAACATACGCAAATAGGAACAAGCCATCTGCACGAATTAAACGCTTTGATTATAACCTGTATAAATTCCCAGTCTTTCTGGCGTTGCTCATGTCCTAGTTCATCGTTTAGAGAACAATAACGTTAATGACTATCAAGTAAATCAGATATTTGTAAACTGCTACACCACGCGCTCTGCAAGTACAGTAGATCGAGTGAGTATCGGCGAAAGATTAAAGGGTTCAAGTACAAATGAAACGTATGGCTTTTGATTACTGCAAAAGCTACTTCACCGGATTACAAAGTAGACGTGAATGAACTTACCTCTGTGGTTAAACGTTCACAATGACAAACTTGACATGTCCAGCTATGCCCAAGAGTTCAAGGGCACTTGTCATTAATCTTGCTCATGAGGACTTCGGGGGATAGCTGGCACTGAACAGCTGCTGCATGCAGATCAATGATGCCCTGGCATGGCATGGCCCGTGAGGTAGGGAACAACCGTACATGCGTACTACACCGCATGAGTGCAAACTTGTTAGCCAGGTATAACGCAAGGAACCCTTAGTATCACCCTCAGCTAAGACCACGTATGTGAAAATATATTGAAGGAATTTTATCAGAACTACTCTCACCTGTGGTATATTTATATTTCGGGTTAAGTCGACTTTATCCAGCCGGCATAAAGTCAAAATAATTTATGAATGATACATCGGAGCAGATTAAGTATGCAATTACGCCAACATTTATAACTTATGATTTTTAAAGCAAAACGGAAATCGGAAAGATAGCAAGGTGACTCTTTTTCAAGCTAAAAATTCTCGGTGGTGCTGTTCAGAAACAGCATCTTCTGAAAAAAAAAAGTTGAATTCACTTTCATTGGCAGATCTCACAAAACTCAAGTATTGAGGTGACACCTGTTGATTTTTTTCTTATTCAGGAGAACACCTAGCACCGCAATACCGGATTTCCCTTAAACCAGTAGTAGAAATGAGACTCAAGTGGTAAAAAATTAAAACAGTGAGATAAAACTTAAAAGACAAAAAGCTGTAATAAGCATACGCAGAGGGCTGAGCAAAGTGATATGCCGTCAGGTTATGTGATTTCTACGAAGACAGAAATTGGAGAACAAAATGTGTGTACAGTTTGAGGACTCTTACGGTGAAGCGGTACGCAAATTTGTGTAGTCACCGTGCGGTGTCTCATGGACGTGAAATACAAGCATATATGGCCAGGATTATAGTCAAGAGTCAGCTATACGTAAGCCATAATGTTTAGAGACAGCTACACGTATTAAACAGCTACACGTAACATTTATTAAATCCCACAGATTCCATCCGTTAATTTAGTCAGGATTCAGATGTTCAATGACACAGCAAAATCACGAGAAACGACAACATTTAAATGCGATTTTTCCTTCTTCACAGATGTGATAAATTTAAAACATATTTTACTGAAATAAACGACTGGGTGGCTTAACAAACAGTTTTATAAACAATAAGTACTTATACCGACCACCTTCTTAACTGTCTCTTGTCTTTCTTACACGTCTCTGTCTCTGTATCTATCTTTCTGTCTGTCTATCCATCTATTATCTAGTATCCATCTACTAACTATATACCGCTGTCTATCTATCTGTATATCAGTCTGTCTGTCTGTCTATCTGCCGGTCTGTCAATCTGACTGTCTATCTGTCTGTCTGTCTGTCTGTCTGTCTGTCTGTCTGTCCACCTCCATGGTCTGATTAATTGTCTATGTGATTTTGCGCTCGTAAGTCTTCTTTGCTACAGTATCAGTCTATTACTGAAAATATCTCTCTCTCTCTCTCATATATATATATATATACACGTCAGAAGCAATAAAAGGCATTGAAGGTTTTTATAAAAAATGTTTTTAATCTTCTTCTTTTTTCTGCCAGTGATATTTCAAGCAATGACGTCAATAATCGGACTACAGCCTAAACGATATCAATATGTACATTTGATTCGTCGTTGATCCATCGTACAAACATGTGTGTGATTTATGTATAAATGCACGAATGTGTTTGACGAGTTGTAAGTTAGACCGTCGTTTATCATGATATGTCTCACATAGCAGGCCCATTCAGTAGAATGTTTGCTCGTCGTCTAATCCCAACGCCCAGATGGGTTCTCCATTGTAACAACGTTTGTATAAGGCTGTTATGCTCGAACACGTGTTGCTAATTACGTCAACCCTTTTGTTTACTTTATGGTGTTTGGTGATCTAGTTATTTACTGCTTTCTGTCGTTTAGAAAATGATACGACGCACTTCCCCAATGCCTTTCTAATTTGTTATTTGTCTCCTGCTGAAAATGTGGTGGGTTTCACGCTTTATGTGCCAGCTTTCATTGCTGACGCAAGGGATGCATATCTCGATTTATCTAGTTATTTTCAAAAGAGCTCCACCTTGTGTGAAATGAATCATCACTGCAATTAACATTACACATAAGAAAGTGGAATTCGTTGACCTAACTATGCTACTGTCACGGCTACGCGTTGTTGTCTGTACGCCTGCATCGGCTGCTCTTTATTATCTTTTTGTTATGCTTTCGCTTCTAACATCACTCAACGGTTAGAGTTACATCGAAGTTGCATTACATGCGACTTAACAGTTTTATCAACCAAACGAAGGTGATTTTAGGACAGCGTCTGTACACGTCTGTACATCTTACACACCTCGCATCGATATTTCACTTGAAAATCCAGGTACGGCGTATTGCAGAAGGCGCCCGTCATGATCAATATAACTACCGCAAGAAAGGCTTGTCTTTTGCCAAGTTTTCACGTTCCGATAAAGCGAGGCCATTAACGTCGGGTCGAGCAGCAATAACATACACACGCGAATTTTCTCAGCTTTTATCATTCGCTCGATAAGTGGCGAATTCAATCGAGTTCCCGCCGTTTCTCTTGATAACCGCAAGGAACGATTAGGGAATCTTACGTTTCTGTCCATTGTCAGAGACCGGGGGAGGCCCCTTTAGTGTATTAGTTGACCAAGTGGTGAAACCGATAAATAATTGGTGCTATTTTGTATGCACGTCTGTTTATTGGCAGCGCATGGTCGTCCAGCATCGATTGTGCAGCACGAATATAAAGACAGATTGCCAACATCCATTAAGTGGGCTGCGCCTCGCTAGCTCGTTGAAACACATTTACGAGTGACAGGTTAAGATCGTGAAAAGCGCGGGTCTGCAAAACGCGTGTACTTTTTGAAAAAAAATGACGAAAAGTGTAAAACGCCTCCAGTGATTGAGAATCATGGTGAGCAAATCAATATTCATCGATGTTCCCACACATAAATATACTTTTGACTGCTGTAGGAACGTCTTGTTATTGATAAATGGGCTTGTTTTTTTGCGCCTGAATTGTTTGAATGTTATCACAGATCGTTCGTGTTTGCAGATAATGCTTTCTTGTTCACATGCACACTGGGTCGATGTCGTCGCAGACTTGACCTAAATTTCCTCATGCAATTTATGCAAGCTGGCGTTATCTTATTTTCCTAAGTTGTCGGCGTTTCAAAAAGCATGCGAAAGAGTGTAGCTGCCTATTGCCATCTTTTTCCGTTTTCTTTTCATAAAAAAACAAAAGCTATTCTTAGAATAGCGATAAGAGTTGCGAAACGGGCAAGGAAATCATTTCCGTTCGTATATCAATATACCTAAAAATTTTGAAGCCGTCGTACAGAAATAACCGTGACTTTGTCCGAATGACTGGATACCAAAAGAAAATATGCATTTGACTTTGAAGGCCGACTTGCGCAGGTACGACTTATCTCATCCTTTTGCGCTTGGAATAAAATTCGAAAACAACACGTTTAAGCTGATAAAGCTGGCTATATCTTAAAAGCTTTGATGGTACAGCACGATGTTATGGCACGTACATACACTGTAACACTTGGAATTTATCGATGGCGATCCACGATGCGGGACGCATCACCTTGTCGTCAAGACGACCGCGTAACACTTAAAAGCATGCCGTACCACATTGTGGCGTTGGATTTGTTGTGATGGTGTGAATGGCCGTGTATTGACCTGTGTTGGGAACACTGATATTGAGAGAACGGATGTAGTTTCGTTGTCCGATTTTACTTGATATGCAAATCTTCTTTGAAGTAGAATGCGCCTCGGAGACAGATATTCAGACTCTCAAACTTTTACTGTACATTTTAGCGTACCTCTTGTGGGCACCCATTTTGAAGCTCATGTAATAAATTAAGTTTTCTCCGGCTTAGTTTTTGTGAAAATCGAAAATTCAATTTTTCCCAATAGATTTATTGCAGTAATGGCGGCCATTTTGAATTTCAAGGGTCGGTAAATATTGGATAATTTGTTTCTCTCGTACCATATTTTGCACGGTAACCGTTTGTTGTAAGCTCACGTGTTTACACACATGAGCTAATGTCATAGCGATGTCTGTCTGTCTGTCTGTCTGTCTGTCTGTCTGTGTGAGTGTGTGAGTGTGTGAGTGTGTGTGTCTGTCTGTCTGTCTGTTTACACTATAACTCAAAAACGCCTGAACAGAATCAAGTCAGATTTGGTTGACAGGTACCACATGCTCCTTGCAAGAACTGATTAGATTGTTGTTAGTGCGGCTTGCATATTAATGACGTTATGACATATCATTTTTTTCATAGACAGTAATGACGGTGTCGACATATATCACGAAATTTCATGAAATTTTTCACAGATGACGATCTCAGAACATTATGGTGACACTGTGAGTGTCATGTCAATTATCTGCTCATTTGGATATTTAATGAACTTTTGTTAATATTGACATAACCCTGACATTCCTGCACCAAATTTGATGATACATGCAACAAATACTGATCTGATATATATCTAATTGTACTTAAACGCACTGGACAGTGTCAGGTCAATAAATAGCTTATTTGCATATTTTATGAAGTTTTGTAATTAGTCATATATCTCCGGAAAATGCACCAAATTCCAAATTCAGAGGGAGGGGGAAAGTGGGCGAGAGATTGCAATAAAACAAAGGCGGAGACATACAGTGTGTCTGTCTGAGAATGTGCAATAAAAATTTGAACATTAAAAAATAAATACAATATTTTGATAATTTACGTATCACTATTACTCGTATTTGAGTGTTGTAATTTTCAATATACGTCCATAACCACAGCTTATACATCATACATGTGTTGGCGAAGATGCGTCACTTCATGTGACACGCAGAGGCCTATTCGTATCGCTTGCTGGCGTACCGATAATACGCAAATTAGCCGTACGGCGCAGGAATGGAAAGATAAGACGAATATCGATCCGTTGAAATTCTGAGCGTGACGTTAAGTTAAAACTTGACCTTTTTTTATCGGCGGCATTGCGCGCCGGGAAGTTTTTTTTTTCTAGCTGGCGGTGCAGTGAGGTGAGAATCGATTAGAGTCAGACTGGAACGCATGAACCATGGATTCGTCAACTAGATTCAGCCGGTGTTAGTGTCCAGCCACAAGCTTAGAATACTGAAACACATTCTACACTGTAATAACTCAAATGTATTTTGGCGTTATTTGGACAATGAAAAGAAAATGTTCATCTTTACTATTTCAAACGCCATAATTTCATCCCCTCCCTATAAAACACATACATATAATCGCCACTTTGAACTTTAACGGGATAGATATTCAGATGGTAATATGACCGCCTTATCAAACAAAATCTCTGCCGATGATTCTCTGAGTTTTTGCCTAACGGCAATTCTTTATATATATATATATATATATATATATATATATATATATATATATATATATATATATATATATATATATATATAAACACAAATTACTTCAAGTACAAAGTAATAATATCTGCATTCCCTTCCTTTATGACAATATCTTGCTCATAAAATGTCTGTCATGTGACGCGAATGAATCAACCCTGTACTATACATGCTACCTCTATTAATGTAGGAATATTACCATTAATACGGGGAGTGAAGACAAGAGGACCATATTTTACTATGTATGGGTTCTTGTGCTGTTATCTAAAGTGACTGTCGTCCGGAAAAAAAATCAGTGTTATGAAGATACAAAAAGAAATCATGAGAATACAGCTACAGCATGAAAAAGAGCAAATATTGCAAGCTGCACGATTTAATAATGCTGTCTTTATGGCATCCCGGTAACAATTGGAAAAGGCGGCATTTATATTATCCCTCGGAAGTTCATCCAAATAAATGCCACTTAAATTTCGTCCGCGATTCAATATTCATGCCAGACACATGCCGTTTATTATGAGCTTTTAGTAAGCTTCTCCCTCGTTTGTGTCATTATTGATTGAGATGCACCAATATACAGATATCGTTCTACAGGAATGCCTCGCTCGACCTAGAAAAAATGCTGTCGATGTATATTGGAAATGTCTCGAGATGTGCGCGTGATATTCGGCAACACCCCGTGTGTCACTACCTTTGCTCCCCTAACAAACATTAAATATAGGTATCGCCCGTAGTCGCTAAATGATTCTTAGTATAACAGAAAATTTACAGTCAGGAATTTGTATCTTTGAGATGCTTTTGGGAGAGTTATGGCAAACCTTGTTGCCAAGCAACGAGTAAAAATATTGAATAAGATAGAGATAAGAATGAGTGACCAGGCATTAATAACACATAACCCATCGACCTGCTTACAAAAATACGCCTAAATATTAGTCGTATTGGAAGTGCCAGCCGACAGACATGTGCTCGAATTCAGTCTTCCTTTTGTTTTGCGAAATTTTGACATTATTGAAATGAAAAAAATTCTTAGTTTTTATTACCCATGTATTCAATACCTTCCAATTAGTATCACAAACTGTATTCGATCGGAAACTTGAGAACGAAAAGTGAAATGATGTCACTACAGAGGGGTTGTTCAGAATTCCATATCAAGTTCAGTTATCAAGTAAGTAGGAAATACAGACTTCGCAAATCCTACATCACGTAACAGATTGTCACACACACATACACACACACATTACATATATATATATATATATATATATATATATATATATATATATATATATATATATATATATATATATATATATTAATATATATATATATATATATACAGGCTTGCAAATCCTACATCTCGTAACAGATTGTCTTACACACATATACACACACACGCATATGCATATATATATATATATAATATTATATATATATATATATATATATATATATATATATACAGATATATGTGTGTGTGTATGTGTATATATATATATATATATATATATATATATATATATTATATATTTATATATACAATTTGTCTCAAGATTGCAGGATGCATGATACTTAAGTAACAGATATCATTACTTTGTACTTGAAGTAATTTTTTTTTATATATATATATATATATATATATATATATATATATATATATATATTATATATATATATATTATATATATATATATATATATATGAGTTATATGCTGTGTATGTTCACGATATTGTTTGATCGTTTTATTGAAATCTTGCCTATTGAATCGTTTGCCTTCGGCTATTGCAATGAGTGTTCACTTTAGTACTCAGACTAGTGACATGCATCCGAACCTGACAAAAGCGATATTATCGATATCGCTAGAATAGTTCCAAGGGTAAATTGGGAAAATAGCTTTCCTTTTGCGTCATCTCTTGAAGGAGAAAAATCCTAATCATTGGTTTGGGTCGTCAAAGTAATTCACCCAAGCACTCGCCTCTTAATCAAGTTTTCTTTCACGGCTTCGGAGTAAATCGCTGCTGATGCCTCATCAAGAGTCACGTCGTGATTACTGTGCTGCACCCGTCGAGCTAAAAAAAAGTCTAAAGCATAATAACAGTTTAACAGCTTTTTGAAAGTCCAAAATGTGGGGGTTGCGTTACAGCATCATTTGATATATTTCAACTACTATTTGTCATCTAAATTTACGCTTCAAGAGATAATTTAGCTGTGGGTAAAACGAAAGCCATAGTTCAAGGGTTTTCTCTGACACGGATTCATCGCAAACTGACAATGTCTGCAAAATGTTGAATGATTTAAGTGGGAGAACACAAATAAAACGAAGACAGCACGTCTGAGAAAGTTAGACGAACAGGAACTTGGTGGAGACTTTAGTTGAAACCAGTTTGGCGGGCTCTATTGTAGGATTGAAAGGAAATGACGAGGGCAACACAATTTACTATGGACGGACAGCTATTCATCCAACCCATCAAAATATCCACGCTTCCGCTGTTAGATCTGATCACGTTATTCAACAACTTAACAAATGGATTAGAAAAAAAAATCGCGTTCTGAGAAATTACAACCGGTAAGACGGCCTGATTTCGCAGTAAGGGGTCAACGAATGGAAGCAAATCCTGCCACCGCTCAGGATTCTCCTGAGAGGAGACAAACGTGGCCCACTTCACTTGAGACAAGATTCGCATGGACTGGACTTTAGGCTTCGGGGTTTCTTGTGTCAGTATGAGCAGATGAAGTAGTGCCAATTATCCAAAAGACTGAAACGGGAGGAAAAGGAGATTTTTTCTAAGGTCTTTGTTATCCAGGTATTTTGCCCGCATCAACGGTCATGTAATCTCCTTGATTTTTTCCACCGTCTGATATCATCCGAGGTGGTTTTTCTTTTACTCTATTGCACTGCATCAGTCAGTAGATACATGAGAGGAAACCATTGTTCGGTGAATCAGCCGAGCAGTATCTCTCAACAAATCATGCCGGTTTGTCTTGGGGGGAAGCGTTAATGCTTCTCGTGTGCATGGCTTTCTCTCGCTCATGTATCTTCCGCTTTTTCAACCTGCAACCCTGACTTTTGAGTATACCTACTAAGGCCTTGGATGATCGTTTCACCAATGAAAGAAACCGACCTCAGGGGAAATCTTACAAGGCTAACCAACAGACGAAAAGTAGTTATATGAATGCGGGGGTCAAACTGAAAATTTTATGTACTGTTCTGTTTGCTTTAATCGTCGGAAAATATATATAAAAAGATTTGGAAATAGCGAAGAGAAAAATAATCCATCTAAAACACTTTGCTGACAATGACTGACCCTCAGAGAGCAAACGGTTGTCACGATTCAAGAAGAAATCACGAGTCAAGGATTCTTTCGTGTTGTGAGAAATCAAAGTGTTTGCGGAGTCTTTCAGATATGTTTAATATTTCATAGAAATCGATCATTTAATGCTGCCGAAGTCAAATATAGAATGAAGTGGCAATTTCGATTTCAAAAATTGGGCAAATTTTCGCCCATGCTGGGGTCTCCCGTATAGTACTACTTGCAAGCTAAGTTGAGGGCAATAATGTTGAAGTTCCTACTACATATTTGATGGTTCAAAAGGCCACATGGATTGCCATGCCATTTTGGACTGAAAAATCGTCGCCAGATTCAATGAAGTAAGCTTATTATCAAGACGCAAGAACCAGGGCTAACTGATCACCTATACACTGGGAGCAGACAATGCTGTTTTAGGTTTCCGGTTGTTGTACCAAGATTTAAAATTATCGTGTCAAGGAAAGAACCTTCAGATTTCGTGCATGTATTGTCGATGACATTCTTCTGCGTAGATAACTCGATACTAGTAACCAAGGCAATTATCTGTAGTGTTTAGCCTCTACCTAGTTTAACTGGTTAGGGTTCTTCTGTGTGTGACCGAACACCTCCAAGCGACCACTTTTGCAAGGAAAACTATACAAATGAAATATTGGCAGTCTATCTGGCGGATTGGAACACAGGTTTGACATCATCTCTATATGTGTTGTAGGTCGCGTATGTTGTATATTTAAAGGGACAGTAACTCTACTTTTGATTATCTTTTTCATTTTAGCTCACGCGTTTACACAACTCCTCTTGATGATACTATTTCTTCTCAGGGCCTTGATTACATAATTTGTGTTGACGATTCTCAGATTTATGTTGTTTGTAATAGTCCAGACGATGTCAAGCTGGATCTCGGATTATGCATTAATAATGTGCGCAAATGGATGCGGTCAAATATGCCGCTCCTAAATGATGAAAAGACTGAGGTAGTTCACTTTTCATCACGTTTCAAAAGAGATGTGACTAAACTTGACAGTCTCAAGATCGGTATGATAGATGTTACCCCGTCCATCACATTGAATGACCTTGGTGTTCTGCTCGATTCGAATGGTTATATGACAAGTCAAATAAATAGCACTTGTAAATTTGCGTCTTTGAACTGTACAAAATCGGTATAATTCGTTCTTTGATAGATTAGTAAATGCTTTCGTTACCTCACGACTGGACTATTGTAATAGCCTGATGCATGGAATTCCTGACTAGCAGCTTAAAAAAAATCAGTCAGTTCAGAATGGGGCCGCACGTCTCGTAAGACACACTAAGAAATGTGAACACATGTCTCCTGTTTTATTCCAACTTCACTGGTGGCTAGTGGAAGAGAGAGTCAAGTTCAAAATTGTGCTTTCTGTGTTCAAAATTCTTCGTAGCGAATGCCCACAGTATTAGCAATCATTGGTGGATATAAATATCCCTGAACGTGCTCTCCGTTCATCTAACAGAATACTACATATACCAAGCGTGACGCCTGGGGCTCTATTGCAGTTACATGTAATAATGGCTCAATAGTGCATTTTCAATTGCTGCTCCATTGTTGTGGAATGAGCTTTCTTTTGATGCTCACTGTCTTTGTTGGTCTTGTGAGTCTTTTAAACGTAGTCTTAAAAACCATCTTTATAGGCAATGTTATAGTACTTATCTGTAATTTTATATTGCTAGAATTTGATTTGATGCCATACTTATATGTAAATTTTATTGTAATGTAAAGAGCACTGAGACGCAGTGTAGTGCGCTTTTAAGCAATAAATGTTATTATTATTATTATTATTATTATTATTATTATTATTAATTAGTATTATTATGTGGGCTAATGTCGCACCGATGTCTGTCTTCCTGTCTATGTGTCTGTCTAGTAGCGTTACATCTCAAGAACAGCTTATCGGATCAGAATCAAATGTGGTGTATAGAATAAGTTTGCAAATCGCAAGAACTGATTAGTTTTTGAGGGCATGGCTTGCATATTTTATGGTTTTTTTTGCATAATTAATGATTGTAGATAAAAACGGATATACGTTTACAACGGCTAACCAAAATCTGATGAGAATTGCTAACAAATGTTGATGATAACACTTGGATATATCAGCGGTGAAAGATACTAATGGGAACCGCTAATTTATATATTTAATGATTTTTCTTAAGTGGGGATCTATATCTGAGTAGACTTGATCAAAGTTGACAAACATGCTATTTACATTGAAGATACTAAGATAAAATATTACTGATAGTGGATTTGCATTTTATACCAGCTAGTTACTAACTTGTATTTTAAATAACTTCTTTTCCAAATAGGGACATAAGACTAGAAGGACCCTACAAAACTTTTTAAAAACTTACTATGTATATTGATGAGACAATTATATCATAACACTGAAAGATATTTTGCATTTTAATGTCAGCTAATTTAAAATTTACATATCTATTAAAACTCTTATGATCAACATCATGAACAATATATTCATTAATTCCAAAGGTCATTAACTATGCAAATATATAATTAGCTGAAATAAAAATACTTAATGTCTTTGACTACTGTCATTGTATCACCACTTAATATAGCAAGTGTTACCTTTGGTCAAGTCCTTCAAGCTATATCCCAAACTGTAAAAGCTCATTATGAAGTTACAAACATGTGGCAAGACGGTTTTAATTTACATACAACTGCAATACATACTGAAACACTGGAGCATTTGTAGTTTATATCTGGTCCTTTGTTTTGTATGTCAATTCAAGTTCTTGTTCTAATACCAAAAGCATTTTATACATATACACTCTATCTTAACCAGCTAAATAGCGGATATTTGAACGTGCACTGTTGTTTACATTCGAACTCTAGTCCGGACCAGATTTCAACTTGTTGACAATGACAATACTGTGTCTCTCAACATGCTTTAGGGAGTAGAACAAGAAATTATGGTTGACATCAGAAACAAGATAAAGAAAAACTCATCATTAGTTAGAGTTACTGGCCCTTGAAGAGTAATCAGTAAAAGGCATACTGAGTAATCTTTATAATGGACGCAATCCTTGTCAGCCATACTGAAACGTTTTGCAAAATTTAATGTACGAACATAGATTTTACTAGATGATCTGTCTGGATTGAAGTGGTCTTAAAGTGCTTGTAAATTAATCAAATAGTTGTTTACAATAATTTCGCACTTAGCGCAAACTATTTACCTATGCTATGGCCATAAAAAAGGAAACATCCGTCTGCTTTGTATTTGGTACGAGTATAGAACACAACTATCAACTTCAATACGATATTGCTATGGAGATAGATGAATTAGGGGCTCAGTTTTGTAAATGGATTAATAAATACCGCCAACAATTACTGACAATTGAGAACTGCATTATGACACCTTAATGACAAGCAGTGTTATCTTTCATTTCTGATACAAATAAAAGCTCCTTCAATACAAAAATGTAATTACTCAAGGCTTGACAAATCGGCTTGGCCTGTTGAAGGAAGATTAAATACCTTTGAAATGGCAAATAAAATTACCAAGTACTCCTAAAACTATTATGCATGCACATTTGTATTCATTCACGCCGAGCGTTCGGTAAAATTTACTGAACTCTGTTGAATTGTAGTAAGTGCCCAGTACAGTTGTCAGGCTCCACATAAAATATCATGACAGACCGGTACAAAGATCATTCTCGACTGGATTAACAACAAACTAGCACAATATCAAAACGGAGAAACGTTTCGTTAGGCTGTCTCCATTGCAGTGCGATGCTATCACATTGAAAGGTCACTAGCTTAAAACTGTTGTAGCAACATAATCTGGGGAAGGCCTAGAGTGACGCAAGCTTCTGCCTTTCTACCAATCAACCAGAATATATATACTAGGCAGTTTGGTGCCCTCAGGTATAATTGATTTCATGTACTAAAGAGCTCCTTATTTTGAGAATGAAACAGGTGAGAAAGATTCAAGCAAAATCAGAGTTCAAGAGGTGCCCTCAGGAACTAGTAACAGATTGGGCCTACAGATTTCGAGAGGCATTCTAGTAATTACAGTAGCTGCGATAGCTCCAAGGTATTCATATATAGCATAATTGTGTTCCTCAACCCAAAACTAATGGGCACAGCTATATTTGCGGAATGTTATCATGATAGCTTAACGTATAATTGACTCAAACCAGACACATGGTTGTAACAGCTCTGGAAGTGCAAATGTCACATGAAATGGCTCTCTGACAGGTATATACTGAATGCAGGCATTGATTACAACATTTGGTGTGGATACGACATGGTCTCTGGTGGTTAGCTGCGTCAGAATTGAACGCTATACATGTGTTATATTTGGAGTGGAATCAAAGTCGTTCTTTTAGCAGAATTGATGTACCAATGAAATCAACTAGTGTTCAGTTATAAACATGCACGAAGAACTTCCGTGCTTATCCTTCACCTTGTTTTTACGAAAGACTGCCGAGACATATTTGACACGATTCTTTGGATATTGCGAAAACAGTCCATGAAATTATGGATGTGTTGAATTATATTACCGAACGTGGCGAGTTATTCTCGCAAATCGATGAGGAATGTTTGAAACTTCGATGAAACCAAACTCTGGATAGCACATAAGTGATTACGAAATAGCCACTTGGCAGCCATGTTGAATTGCGCACTGTGTCACTTATATAATTTGCATATGTGAGGCAAGCTGGTGTCTCATGATAAATATAACAAGTCATCGTTGATGACACAGTCCCCACTTGTTAATGGGTACTTTGATTACAGGTCCTCAGAGAGGATAGAGTCCTCTTCATTAGGTCTGTGATAAAAATACTTTTGAATAAATTCGTTGATACATGTGTGAGTTGTAGTTCAGGACATGGAAAAATCGTAATAAAATGGCCACACGGTGGCCATATTGGATCGTATCACAAAACAAATAAATGTGCATATGTATGACATAGGTCAATGTCCTTGTAGCAAATTTCATTAAAATTGGTTGAGATATGCCTGAGTTACGGCTTGTACATGAAAAAATCATAACAAAATGGCCGCACAGCAGCCATATTGGATCGTATCACAAAACAAATTAATGTGCATATGTATGACATTGGTCAATCTCCTTGTACCAACTTTGAATAAATTCACTTGATACATGTCTGAGTTATGGTTCTGGACATGAAAAAATGTAATAAAATGGCCACACGGCGGCCATATTGGATCGTATCACAAAACAAATCAATGTGCATGTGCATGACATTGGTCAATGTCCTTGTACCAAGTTTGAATAAAATCGGTTGAGTTATGCCTGAGTTATGGCTCTGTACATGAAAAAATCGTAACAAAATGGCCGCAGAGCGGCCATATTGGATCGTATCACAAAACAAATTGATGTGTATAGCTATGACATTGGTCAATGTCCTTGTACCAACTTTGAATAAAATCTGTTGAAACATGCCTGAGTAATGGCTCTGTACATGAAAAAATCGTAACAAAATGGCTGCACGGCGGCCATATTGGATCGTATCACAAAAAAAATTGACGTGCATATCTATGACATTGGTCAATGTCCTTGTACCAACTTTGAATAAAATCAGTTGAAACATGCCTGAGTTATGGCTCTGTACATGAAAAAATTGTAATAAAATGGCCGCCTGGCAGCCATATTGGATCGCATTACAAAACAAATCGACGTGCATCTGTATGACATATGAAGTAATCCTTGTACCAAGTTTGAATGAAATCGCTCCAGGCATCTCTGAGATATCTGCGTGAACGGACGGACGGACGCACGGACGGACGCACGCACGCACGGACATGACCAAACCTATAAGTCCCCCCGGACGGTGTCCGTGGGGACTAAAAATAGTGGTGGTCCGAATACATGGAATACGCAATGGCTTTGGATGACTCTACATAACTTGATTTTTGAGATAGCATCGTCCCAGATGACTTGTTAAAATAACAAAGGTTAGAAAACCAGTAAGTAGACTTCAAAGCCCGGCTTAAAAAGGCCCGGGATCGGGATTAACGTAGGTGTTAAGAAGATTATGAGGTGTCTGTGTCTTTTGTTTTCCTTTGACATTGCAATAGTTTTAAAAATATGTTGCAGGATTTTTGGATTAAGGTAGTATGCACCTCGAAAATGAAAGACTTAAAACTTTTGCTCCACTTTCCTCAAGGAATCTTTCAATCATTCTCTTTCAAAATCAAGAATAAAAACGGGGTCACCATGCAAATTTTGGTACTAGAGAAACAAATTACCCAAGATTTACCAATATTAGAAATTCAAAATGGCCGCCATCCCTTTGTTAACTCTATGGAGAAAAAAAATATGTTCGACTTTTGAAAAACTAAGCCAGTGAAAAGTTTTCTTTCACCAAGAGCTTTAAAATGAACCCCCACATATGGTATATCAGAAGAGAATTGTAAAAGTTTGAGGGTCCGAATGTCTGTCTCCGAGGTGCGTTCTACCTCAAGTCCGAACGAAAGTTTAAGAAAAATACCGCCCTACGTGACAGCGGCACCTTAAATGTGGAACTATTCAATTTATAATAATATACATTATCATCAGAGAGAATCATTCTAAAATTGAATTTTGCCTTTAAGGCAAATACCAATTATTTATATATGCATGTTTCTATTTTTTATAACCTCAAATCTGTAAACTGATATGTCCAAAGTCATTGAAACCTCAAAGCACGCCATCCCCACTGGGGTATCTTTATATCAACATATCAAGATGTCAAAGTAACAATGATAAATGTATGAAATTTTTCGTTATGTGTAAAATAGGCAAACCTGGATTTTTAAGAAATCTTGTGGTTTTAAGATATGATACAAAGTCTGTTCAAATTTGGACAATCAAGACTGGGGCAATTTGTTGTGTTAAAATAAAGCGGTAGCAAATGTCATCGATTTTCAAATCTTGCTAAAGTCATTTCCCTTTCCAGACATTCAGTCTGCAGCCAGCAAAGTTGGAAATTATGATTATAGACAGAATTGTATAATTTATTTGACTTTGTATTGGGGTTGAGCTAAAAAGTATTAGTCCTTCACAACATAAAATGTATTGGTGCAAATACACAGAGATCACGGATTTTCTCGTTCATCACTCAACTCTGTTAAAGACAACCTTATTGTACAATGCTATTTCTGGATAGGCAACATAATTGTTGTACAAGCAAAAGGCATTATGGGTATATATACACTAACAAGCTCCATGCTGGGGGAACTCATATATAAAAAGATAAGTTATTGATTTACGTCAACAGTAATTCAGACTGATGTAGCTGGTGGTTGGAAATTCTGTGCGAGCAATTTATTGATGACGTGTCTTTTAAATAACTGTGGAAAGTTTTGTAGCTGGTATGATTTAATGTATTCTGTGGAGCTGATATTGAAATATAAAAATCACAATCTGATTGCCACAATAGCACATATCCAAAGTCGATGGAAAATTTGTCTGCAAGTTCTATGACAGGCATGAAGATTTTCAGATTTTCATCTTGCAAATGCCAGATCGCACAAGGAATATCCCCTCAGACATCTTCCATTGTGCTACTTTTCTGATTATCTCCGACTTACACAAATAGAAGACTTTATACTTGAAACTGCTGGCATTTTGCACAGGATGTTCTTTCAAGATAGGAAAGATCAAAATTATATGACTGTTCCACAAAGCTATGGCAAGACGTCATCTACAATTTAATCAGATATGAACTGCAAAAGCTCACCTTTCAGTATATATTGCAGTTGCCTGTAAATTTAAACTTTTGCCACATGTTTGCAACTTCATTGAAAGTGTTATGATCAACATCATGAACAATATTCATCACCGATGAATTTCAAATATCATTATATAAATATGTAATTTACCGAAATAAGGATACTGCATTTCTTTGACTGCTGTCATTGTATCACCACTTTACACAGCAAGTGTAATTGCTTTGGGTCAAATCCTTCAAGCTTTATATGCCAAACTATGAAAGCTCATAAGATATCCTAATTATACATTAGCTAACATGAAAATGCAAATATTGTTCACTCAAACAACATAATTGTCTCACCAATATACAGCAAGTTTCATAGACTCTTTTGCAGTCTTTCCAATCTTATATCCCTAATTCGGAAAGTTCATTAAACATGCAAAGTGGTAACTGGCTGAAGTTAAAATGTGTAATGACTTTCAATAATGCTGTATCATAGTATCTTTCATGTACACAGTACATTTCATCAACTTTGGTCAAGGCAATCAAGATCTATATCCCTAATTAGGAAAGTTAATTAAATATGCAAATTAGGAATTGGCTGAAGTACTTTCGATATTGTAACATATTATCTTCCATGTACATAGCAAGATTTGTGAACTCTGCTCAAGTCAATCAAGATATATAACCCTAATTAGGAAAGTTCATTGAATAAGCAAATTAGGAATTGCTGAAGTAAACATGCTAAATGACTTTTGGTAATCATATTATCTTCAACAAACGTACCAAGTTTTGTCAATCAAAATGTGTATCCCTAATTAGGAAAGTTCATCAAATATGCAAATTAGCAATTAATTTTCATGTCACCCTTTATATGTTTCATGGCTGATATATCCTAGTGTGATCAACATTTGTAGCAAATCTCATTATTGCTATAATTGTTTAGTTTTGGCAATGTCAGGGAATTGGTACATGTATCAAAAAACATCTAGGACCAAAATACTGGATAATCAGATACATTATCAGAAATAATCTGGGGGAAGATATCAAAAAATTCACTGATATAGACAAAACTATAATATAATTACTGACAAAACTATGCTTGCTATTATGACATTTCAATTATTACCATCTTGTACTTTATCGAGAACACCATAAACTACATACAAAGAATAAGTAAAGAGGCAATTTTATTAAATGCTGCTTTAATTATTTTTCTCTTAGCTACATGGCTGCAGGAATACACTGCCCAAAAAGTTCATCACAGAAATGAAGAGATTGCAATATAAAGATAGGCAAAACCCTATTTTTCTGATGTGTCATTGCTTTTTGAATGATGTCCACGTTCCATCTGTGCCATGCCGCAGTTCAGTTAGGTAATAAAGACAATAAACAGCAGAAGGAAAACCATCAGATGCTTCTCTCTCTTAATTCTTGGGAGGATATTTGCATGTCGATGCTGAAACCATCCAAGGGAATTAAATTCATTGCAAAGGAAAAATAATAACTGGCTCAATGAATAGCTTGAGTTCTTCCAATAACACGATTGCATTCAGAGGGACAAAAAGATACTGGATGTTTAATGCATAAGCTGGATATGTGAAATTATTCTATTCATAGTTGCACAAAGTAAAAAGATATTACAAAAAAGATTGCTGAGATATTCAGTATAAATGAGACTGGATCAAAAGTCACGAAAAAAGTCAACGGGAAATGTATGATGCCTTATCTATTTCAGAATATCGTGACGACTATCTTATCTTGTTTCATCTCTTTTGTGTGCAATATGGCTAAGTCTATTAATCATCCACTTTAGAACTGTTGTTTCTCATTTGCAGGAAATCGGTAAAAGGTTTGAAACTGAAATTGTGTAAATCACATTTACAAAGTAAAAGAAAAACCCAGTCCACTTTCATATTCTTTTGAATGGTGCAAAGAGACCACAGAATATCTTCCTGGTACGTGGCATCTATCTGTAACTGTGTTATCTATTTACAAAAACCTATGTGGAATTAAAATGGTAAATGAACACAACACGCAAGGGTAATGCTAGAGTCTTGCTGATCCACTGGCAGTTGCTGCCTGCTGAGGTGACAGGGCTTCTCCTCCACTAGACTCCCGAGGTGGACTCTGAAATGAAATTAATCAAAATGCCAATTAAGGAATCATTAGATTACCTTCGGATGTTTCACTGAGGCAACAAAAATGCCGGAGTTAAAAAAACAAGCATCAAAGCAACTGAAAAACACTGACTGTTTTAAGAGAGAAATGGGATGGGAGATAACACTTGTCTGTGTAATTGCATTAACAAGGAATGACAGAGACGCATACCAACACTTTCAGCAAATACAGAGACTCAGAGACGTTAATGGCAGTAGGAAATGTGAGTCATACACATTTTTTCAGCACACATTAACATTGGGTCACTCCATTATGAAAGCAATAGAGTTTCCTTAGGGGGGCCACTCTTTATCTTTTTGAACAAATGGACCCCTTAGTATTATGTTAATTTGAACGATTGTTCAGCAAGGGCAAAGTCTTCCTCAGTTTTGCCAATTTTTTAGGTGGGATTGGATTATGCTACAGCTAGATTCCACAAGCTGCAGTGTATTGCCATGACACTGCATACAGCTTGTCTACACATCCTCAATGAACAGACTGTATATTTTTGATTTCATGTATTCAGTACAACAACATACCAACTTACTGTATTCTATGCACATTGTAAAATACATTACACAATGTCGAAAGAGAGCAAATTCATCAAAATTAAAGAATTCTACTATCACATTATTGTAACCTAAAAAACATGAGAAAATTAAGTCACAGCTATTAGGGCCCGTACAAAGCACAAAATTAACACTAAAATATGCCATCACTGTATGCTTCTATCTTTTATAAAACAGAAACTAATCATAACTGTCTTCTTTACAGACTACAGTAAATTTAGAAAGCAAAAAGACTTAGACTCTAATGTCCGATATAAATCCTTTGAGTACAGTAAATATCACCTTTAACCCTACGCACCCTGACCCCCTGGTGACCTATGACATCATGCTGACATTTTTGTCCGAACAGGGTTCAAAGGGTTAATAAAAAGTGAAACTGTGCCACAACAGTGCATTCACAGCATTATATCAAATTATCTTGCACATTAGCGCTCCATTTACCTTTCACAAACAGGTTCACTTGCACTGTGTACAGGGCATTAAAATGAATTCCTATAACTCAGACAACTAAATATGAAAGTCTCTTTGGAATGACTCGTTTACTGAACCCAGGCTATCAGCACAACTGACTGCCGCCATTCGGCACTTCTCGACCCCTTTTCTCCAGCGATCAGGAAGAGGAAAGGATGCAGGAATGGCTTTGATAATCAATAAAGCAAACATGTTGAAAGAATAGGAAAGAAATGAAAATGTCATGCAATTGAAGGGGTAAGGAGACAGTCACCTTTTGAATTGCGACGGCAGAAAAATAAACTCAAGCTGCATTATGCAGCAGTACTGATGTGAGTGGATCTGATGTGGAAACTGTTATTTCCTGGAAAGAGGATGATGAAAAGTACCCTGACAAGTCAAAGGCCTGTGAATCAATTCCAAAGCTGCTCGGCCAGCTGCTATTGGTTGAGATCAACATCTATTGAAGTTGCATTCATATACCAATTAGACACTAATGAACTGGATAATGCTACATTAAAAGGAAACCGATTCAAAACCCAGAACCAAATTTTCAGGCTTTTCTGTTTAATATTTCAAGATCTCATTGAAATGATGAAATTGCTGACACAACTCCTTAGAGTCTAAGTTGTACTGATTCTACGGTGAGGGGCAAACAAGGTGAACACTCCATGAACATAGGAAGATGATTCCATTATCGTTTTTTTTTTTCAAGTAACCATATTTGAGCAGACTTTATTGTTGGCGGTTACAGTTTTGGGTTACAAGCAAACATCCAGTGTTTGCATCACATTTGTGACTTGACAGCCACAAGCCTGGTTAATGCACTGCCTGAAACCTCCACTGGATTTCTTGTACTAAAGAAGGATGAAAGATGTCACTAAAGTTGAATAATCAACAGGCTTCCCTGAGATTACATATTATTTTTACTGAGATACGTTTGACATCTCAAGCAGCAACAGAAGGACAGTGCGTTTTCTCCTAGCTATCATAGCATTAATTACAATCATATTGTTGTTTAATAATTTTCTGATGAGATAAATTCTGATGAGGTCTCATTGTGATAAAGACAGACTGATCACTAACTCTTTGTTCACATTGATTGAATCTCATTAATTCTAGTGTAAAGAGGTGGGCAGATGTTTGATCTGACTACCCGTGCAATTGTGCCGACGAGATGGCCCCCTAACATTCATACAGTAATTTGGTTCTTGTTTGAAGCAGTAGAGACAATTTTGTTAAATAAACGAAAGAACGGCTAATTGATAATCAAACATCGGAATGTCCTGGCATTACAAGTGCAATCAGAAGAAAGTAGGATAAAATTAAATCATCCACCATATAGTAAATGTTAACCCAGGGTACGTCATCATGGACTTAAATGTCTGTGCTTACATTATATAGTTGATTAAATACTTGTTTGCTTTTAAGTCTAGACAGCCATAAATGTATTTCCCATAGGTCACAACCTGTAGGAAAAAAATGAAATGCCGCATGCCTTGCCTGCCGTCTGTGTCAGATTGTTAACAGACACATATCCAGGACTACTGACTTTGCTCTCTGACAATTACATTGATTGGAGGTAAGGGGGATTAACCTTCTGACTTTTTGTTCAAGACAGCCTCTCCCTGAGAGAGTCAGCTTTTTCTAACAGGTACATGGCTCACTCTTGCAGTCTCTGTGATTCTTAATTGTTTGCTCCCAGAGGCATCTCCTATCATCCACACTAAATGCTCACTGAAACTTCAACATAAAACTTCCCAAAAGGGAAAAGCATGCTGGACAGGATAGAGTTGACTTTTCAGATCCTCAGATTCAGATCCTCAGATCCTCAGATTTAGATCCTCAGATCTCAGATCTCTGATCCTATAACTTCAGATGCAGATTCGGAGTTAAATTTCAAAACTTTTAAAGTTTGATGTAATATACTGATAATAAAATATAATTTAGATTTGAAAAACTTTAAAAATTATTTTATTTCTATCTTGAATCTTGAACTTAAAAACTTTGATCTCAGAATCAGAACATCATCAGTCGAAGATAGGGTGCGCAATGATTCCACTTGTTATGTGAGCATGTGTGTAGGCAATGAGTACGTTCAATTGCCAGGGGCCAGTACCGATATACGCCCTCTATAGTCAATACATAGAGATAAACACACCAGCGATCGAACGATCAGCGACGATCATGTAAATGCTGGCTATCGACTGTCCATATTTTACCATCGTTTGTAATATTGATTGCGAGGGAATATAACTAATCCATGTTGGAGGCCAGTGGCCCTCGGCTAAATCAGGAAAATAGGGGTCGGAAGAAGCAAGTTAGCTAATCTGTAATTGTAAACCTGTGTTCATTGATACTTGCTGAATGAAAACGTTTATGTAAACTTTTTTTTGTTTTCATACCTGCCTTGTACACATATTCAAATCATTATTTTAGATATTGTAATCATACTGTTAATACGGGTATTGTAAAAGGCTCGTAAATTCAAACCTGCATCTGAAGTTATAGGATTTGAGATTTGAGATCTGAGGATCTGAATCTGAGGATCTGAGGATCTGAATCTGAGGATCTGAAAAAAGTCAACTCTACCTGCTGGACAGCCTTATGAAAAAGATATTTATGACAGGTAATGCGATCAAAGATTATTAAAATGCCATGGAATGCCTTCCTATTAAATTGGCTTTGAAAATTCACCAATAAAGTGCCTTCTGAAGAAGTTTACGTTATTTCCTATTATTTCTCCTGTTTAACTGATTCTGAGACGCAGCTATGAGGGAATCATTTTAGGGAAGCATTGGGCACAGATATTAGAATGCTCAAACTTTTGCAGTTTTTTGCTGTTATGCTGCTTGGTTGACTCATTTTGAAGCTTGTTGAGTCAACAAATTTTTCACTGTCTTGTTCAGGAAAATCAAAAAATTAGTTTTTCTCCCTAGAGGGGCCATTTTCCAATTTCAGGAGATTTGTTTCTTTAGTACCAACATGTCCTCTACATGTGGCAAAGACAACTTTGGTAAATGGTGACCTTTACTCCCATACTTTTCCTAAACAGATTATGAGAGTACATGGAAATGCTCTTTATGAAATTATCAGTCACTTTGGAAAATGTTGTCCTTTAAAGGTATACAGTCACCTGTAATCTAAATATGCCCATATATGGTCAAAGGGGCGTTCCTTGATATTCAAATGCCCATGTGAGGGCACTGTTTTTAAAAAGCGGCCACCCGCTTAAAATCTGTGATTGGTTAGATTTTCTCTTTCCATGGTAACTGTGGCAAAATTGGAACAGGTGACAGTATACCTTTTAATGTCAAAAGTTATCTTTGACAACTAATTTGTATGCATAATACTCTTCATGGAATTCCATCTTCTCTGTGAATTGAATTGCATAGTACGTGTTGATCATGTGAATGCACAATTTTAATCTGTTATGTTTGGTATAAATAAAACAAGTACATCAGCTTGCTGACTTTATCATAATTTGAACTTGGGATTTCAAAATTTAGATGTCAAACAAATCCCTCTACAGAGACTTGACAAAGATCCTGCACACTGCTTCTTTTCATCACAATAAGAAGAAATCTTAATGAGATCAGCCCTTGGGACATAATGCATCAAATGTGAAGACCATAGGCAGAATAGAGCATCAATTTTCACCTCACGCAGCGGTGAACCTGAAACCCAGATGCATAAATAACAATGTTCCGGGAGAAAAAACTGCCCATTGAAGGATAAAAGCTGTGTTTTACATTTCTACATACATGTACATACTCAAACATGTATGTTTGTCTGAGGTGAAGTCTGAGTATCAATATCGATACACACAATAAACCTTTCTTGTCAGCACTAACAATTGCAGTTGGAAGAAGGCAGTAATATCACAAACAGAGGGTACACAATATTTGATGAAGTTGAACGAAAATTACTTCTGAATTGTCCAGAGGACAAAGAAGCAGAGTTTTTGAATTTGAGAGACTTTTCTGATTCACCGAAAGGCATGTGAGACCAAAGTTGACAAAACTTCTTATGAACACTGAAAATACTATAATACAACATATATAAAAGTTGTCTAGCATTTTTATGTCAGTTGGTACTAATTTACATATTCAAAAAACTTTTCTAATTAGGGACGTATATCTTGATAAACTTGACCAAAGTTAACAAGACTTTGTATGTAGATTGAAGATACTATGATATTACAGTAAGCAATGTCATTTTGCATTTTAAACCAGCAAATTAATGGTTTACATACTTCATGACATTTTATACCGATTAGTGAAATTTGCCTGGAAGAACGTTATCAAACTTTAGGAAAGGTAAAATGCATATTGATGAGACAATTTTTTTGTAATAGTGAACAAAATTTTGCTTTTCAGGTGATTTATAATTTGCATATTCAATGAGTTTTACGACTTTGCACATATAACCTTCAAGTTGACGGACTTCACAAAAGCTGACCAAACTTGCTGCATAAAGTGATGATAATAGCAGTGGTAGGAATTTATCATTTCATTTCAGCTAATTACTAGTTTGCAAACTAAAAAAAATTTAATTGAAATTATACAGGATGAATATTGCTCGAGATGTTGATTATAACAATATTAAGTTGGAAACTCATGGCAATAATCGCAGAGAAAAATGTTAATTTGTAAACAGCTGCAAAATATACTGAAACTTATGATAGGTATACCACACGAACATGCTACGGCTTCTGAAAACGCTGAGTGTGTAAGCGTGTGAGAATTTTCGAAGCATTTTTTCTCGTTTTATTTGGCAAATTATCAGCAAATACCTCAATACTTCAAGTTACCCCTTTCTTCTCAATCGTTTCCTGGAGTGTCAAAGTCATACGAACGAAAATGAGTGAAAAATTTCGATGCAAAAATCGTGCATCGGTGAGAGCGGCGGCCATGTTTTCAACGTGCTATTTTTAGACCACTGAGCCTGTGTATACACAGCGTACTATCGCATTTGAGCCCAAGCGTAAAAAGACTGAAAGTATTCATAGATAGATAGCCCATGATTCGACCTTTATTTTCATGTTTTTCGTTTGAATTTTGGCCAAATAGTCGCTTTTTTAGCGAGTTTTGAATTTTTTTAAAGCCTCTAAAAACATTTTAACAAACGAAATAAAAAAATAAGAAATTTAATTATCTACAAAATAAAAATATTTTTGACAAGCTGAATCATGCAGCTCAAAAGCGAACGATCATCATTTTGTACGAGTGTGAGCGATTTTCGCGGGGATTCCCCAGATCTGCCATTCATACTATCATAGCTGCGGCGCTCGAAAACGCAGTCAGTTTCTGTGAAACGGGATGAAATTTTCTCTCAGCTAGGCGTTTCTAGTTACTCTTTAGAAATGTTACTTATTTATCAGTTGTTGTTTTACCGTTTCATGACACACTTTTTTGATTCAATCACTTGTTGACCTGAAAAACAACGATATTTAGTACTCTTTTTCTACAGACCTTAGTAAGTAGCTGCCGGTACGGCTGTCAAAATACAATCGTTTTCAAAGAACATTTTGAGTGAACTTTGTAAATGAACATTCTGAACCATAGTGTAATGTTATGCTTGGAATTTTGTTGCCTTTGAGATTAATTCGTAAAGATTTTTATAATGATAGTTTTAGTTATAGTTATTTTTTGTGTTCCTTTCCATTATCAAACATCGACAACAAGAATGAAACTACATGTAGCCCTAATCACTTAAATGAGAATTATGTGTTACTTTCCGGTTTTGTAATAGGTTTAGAAAAAAATAAGTTGATTTCTTTTGATCCTTTCTACATATTGGTATTTTTTCCTGGTTGAAAGTTACTAATATCCTTGATCCTTAGTCTCTACAATCTTAGGAAAAAATGAAACGATTGATTTAATAAAAGAAACTTATTGTGACACAGTTTAGTCATTTTCATTACTCTGAAGTTCAAAATTCAGTGTGCTATACTCATATCTTGGCAGTGCTGAACTCTTCTGTAGTAGTATCTGCAATTGAAGATTACTTCACAACAGTTTCAAATTCCATTTACTTTCAATTGATTTTTTCCAACAACCAAAAAATATTGTGGATCATGGTAAGATTAAAATCTCACATATTCTAATGGTACAGTAATATCTAATTACATAACTGAGGCGTTAATGAAAAACAAAAAATGCATGTTAAGGAAATTATGAAAATGTAAATCAGAGCTGTTGAAGATCGTTTAATTTTCAGGGTGTTGCAAATTGTGTATATAAGTATGTCCAGTTCTGAGATGAGCTGTCTTGGCATACAAAAGGAATTTGTTGATAACTGATAATTTAATAAAAAGAATGGTTGCCATGGCAACATTTGGTGTAGGTTATTTTTGTGAAAGTAGATATTCCTTCATCAAAATTTTGATATGAACTTCATAAACATTTCAAAACTTTAAATTGTCATAGCCAGTTGTTAACTAACCATGCCATGGCATGAAGGTTCTCAGCATATATACGTATGTGTACGCCACCAGCACTCATTCAAAGCGAGAAATTTGCATAAATGGGTTTTTCTGTCACATTTTTTCATCATTTAGAGTAGTTTTGTTGCTGAATGTTCATTGGTACTCATAACAAAGGGTTTTCTACAGATAAAAACCCAGAAAAGATGGTCTGACACAATGAAATATTCGCTCAGACTTTGCGTATACATTTGTACATGGTAACTTTTCATATTTTATCACCCAATGTGAATGTCATTTTTTGTACAAAAGTGACATTTTTGGTCAAAATTACAATGATCTGGGAAGAAAGTTTACCATATATCTATTTGAAACTTGTTGAAAAATTGTTTTTCTTAGCTGATAGGCTTTGTTTGTACTTTTTAAATGTCAATGTTCTTGACTAGACTTTGACAAACATGGCTAATTTTCATATTTTACCCTATTTTTTTTTGTCCGGCAAAGGCACATTTTGCAGTTGAGTCAAATTTCAGTCTACATTTCTGACTATATAATTACATTTCCTGCATGAACTTTCCTTTTTTTTAATTACACTACAGTAGTAGTGCATATAGATTAACAATGCTTTGTAAGTTCACCAATAATTTTGCCTCAGAATGACTGTAAATCTGCCAAAATTTGTATTTTTCAGTCATTTTGTAAATTTTCCGCGATGCAGAATCAGACAAACTGTCATATTTGGATGCGTTTATGTCAAAGAGTAAATTTTCTTTTGGTTAAAGATTTAATTATTTTGTAAAAAGAAGTTACTTTTAAATACTTTTAGCATCATATTTGTTACAGAGTCATGTATTTCAGGGAAAACAAGCCTATTAAAATCTATAATTTCAGCAATTTTAACTTTTTTTCAATACTATGACCTTCGGCCGCGAGGTTTTACATACACAAAAATCTTCATAACTTTTGAATGACTGAACCGATTTTGACCAGATAAAAAGCATTTTTCATCATTTTCCAAGCCCTCTTTGGCAATTGCATTAAAAAAGCAATTTAGTGATTTTAAAATTTTCACTTGGTATACCTACTTATGAGCATTTTCAGTTCATATCCAGTTAATAAGATACCACCTGATTAAAGGGACAAAGTTGGCCATTTTTCATGAATTTTGTTTGATACGAAACACTATTTATATTGTTTGGCGTATTGAAAGATACTGAATGAATGGGTGACCATGGATATATTCGACCCTGGTTTTAGCCACGGTAAATGAAACCAATGCGAGAAGGAATAAATGATCATGACCATTAATTCATTCTCGCATTGGTTTCATTTAATTTGTATAAAACAAGGGTCAAATATATGCATGGTCACCTATTCATTCAGTATCTTTCAACATGTCAAACAATATAAATAGTATCTCGCATCAAACAAATTCATGAAAAATGGCAGACTTTGTCCCTTTAAGGGTTCTGAAAAGCAAATAAAACGACACAGATTTCCTGTGACCAACAAACATCAATCTCTGTTTCACATACCAGCAGCTAATGGTAAATCAAAACTGACAGAACGTTTGTTCTGAGAATTGAACAAGGTGGATAAGAATCTCAAAGAATTATAAATTCTTATTGAACTGGGGTGTGAAATGTTTCTGCAAAACTTAAACATAGGGCCAAAAGTCCCTGAAGCTACTATAGACATGCATACAAAATTAAGTATTTCCTACTGTATGAAATTATCTCACTAAGGTCATCCTAGGGACATGTAGGCTAAACCAAATATTAAAGCTGTCTGACCAGCGGTTTTGAAAAAACAAGCGACTCAACAGTTGACAGAGCTCTGCTGTGTTATGTAGAGAATAACCTTTTGTGACACATGTATTGATGAAGAAGGTGGATATCTTTGAGAGCTCATTTCAGGATGGCCTGACCAAAAAATGGAAAAAAATTCTGTAAAAATACATATTTGCATATTTCATCAGACTATATTAGTCTATAATAGCAAATAAACGAGAGTTAATTACATTCTAATTAAAGTAAATAAGACTTGCTTAAATCAAGATTTACGTCATAAAAAAACAGCATATCTGTCAGGTTATTAAGAATCTTGAGCTGGTTATCTTTTAATATCAGTATTTTCATTCTATTAACCAAGCACATTTTAACTTTCAAATTAACATTGTAAGTAAGTTCTGTTGAATAAGTTGAGACTGTACGTACTCAGAGAAAGCACACTGAGAGACAAATGTTTGAAACTTAAGAAGTTCAAGGTCATCAAAAGCATTATAAGGAATCATGTTACACTTTCATTGCACTGTTAACACAGATTGCATAATTGCTATAAATAGCACATGAGGAATCTTACAGCCCAGCTTTACCATAAAAACCCTATCACTTTGACCACTCTTTTAATTGACCACTAAATTTTTTTTCCTCAAATAGTAATCTTATTTTATCCTTACCAAGTCAACCATAAATGGAAATTAGAACTTTCTCTATCTCTATTTATTTGACCACCCTATCATGACAAACTATTATGAGCAATTTCTTTTAGATAACATAAATGGTTGTTCAGAATATATCAAAGTTGGGATTCAGGAAAGTTGCCTTTACATGTTTTAATCCTCAATTCACTATGAACGGTCAAAAAAAGTTGAACTTTCTGATAATTCCACACTAAAATTATTTTGGCTTTGATGATTTCCTAATTAATTCAATTATTTAAAATCATATTATTTTTTTCTGGGTGAATTAATAGGGTTTATACAGTACAAGAATTACATACAATATAAGTCAAACTTTGACGAAAAATGACAAAAAAATTCCTTAAAAATACACATTTGCATATTTCATCACAATTTGAACAAATCTAAGTTGGGTTATCCCTAGGGACCTGTATACCAAATAACAAAGCTGTCTGACCAGCGGTTATGAAGAAGATGATTTTTTACCAAAAACACCTTTTTTGGCATTAATTTGCCTATTTTTAACAATATCAAAAATAAAAAAAAATAGATTCTCAAAATCATATTTTTCATCTACACAACAAATATCAAATCAGTAAGTACTGCGGTTCTCAAGATATTTGAGTGGACGGACGCCTCACAAACGGACAGACATACATACATACATACATACATACATACATACAGACTGACGACGGACGCCGGACGGATACCCATCCCAATAGCTTCTATAGACTATAGTCTATAGTAGCTAAAAAGTACCACAGCTGAGCATGGAAAATATACTAATAATAGAACTATGATAAATTACTGGTTTAATAATTACCATTTCCACTTCAAGAAAGCAACCATTATGTTTCTTTACTCTTTAATAGACTTAACTGTAGGCCCTATATAATCAGCATCTGAAATAGTAGCTTAATATAGCTAGGCGCCACTTCAGAAATCAATGAATGACTGACTGACTGACTGAATGCATGGCGTCACTGAACACTGGCAGCTGTACTGGGGTTTATGCTATGTAAAGCATTTAAAGAGAACCCAAATTAAAACAGAAATCAAGCTGGTATCACCTGAGGGTGTTAACAGAAAAGACAAGACAAAGGAATCATACTCCATAGTCCTCCAATGATGTGATCTATGTGTACACGCGAGCATGCCCATTAATGTCACAGCCATAAACTTATTAAACTGATGCCTTCCCCAATAAGACAAGTACATTGGTTGTCTACAAGAGAAAAAAGTGAATAACTGTAGTTGTTGCAATATGACCTTTAGAAAAGTTGTATGAATGCAGAAGTGGCTCTAAACCAAACCCAAATGTCCGAGGTACATCAACATGTATGTATTGTTACGTGCAGAGAAAACGAACAAAAGGGTGAACTCAGCAGTTAACGTTTAAACAAAATTTATTACGAAAATAAAACTAATTGCTAAGTCAGGGATAGAGTACAAGCTTTAAAAGTGTACAGACTACTTATCTCAGCTGGGACGGCAGAGCTCCAGTCTCAGAGTTGTAACAGTCAGTCGGATGAATGAACAGTCCTTTGGCTTGCAGGCTTGAAACTGCACAAAGTCCACAGTATAAATCCAGTGTTGGCAGTGAAGGTCTTGAAAGGTCTTGAGAATGACTACTGCTGGAGTTTAGTAACACACAAGAGACACGATCCCAAAAGTCTGACTGGAAGCTGTGCACGTCCTTTTATAAAGGCATGTAAGAACAATCTAGAACTTTTATTGACATGCTAATTACTGTTCTAAAATTATCTCCCTTACACAACTAATCAACTTTCCAGAACATTCCAAACATGACTAATTGAATTCAAGGTTGTGAGGTCATCAAGGGCAGTGACCTTGGGAATGTTCTAGACTAATTGAACTCAGGTCATGATGAGTGTGGGGGAAATGACCTACATAACACACCCCCTCTTCAAAAAAAGAAAATTTTTCGAAGAAAAATCTTTCTTTTACAAATGTAATCTTGAAAAGGATTTAAGTACTCAAATTTTGTTTTACTCTAAAGTAAAATTTCTTGAAAGCGAACAACAGTAAACTCTAAATACGAGAGAGACAGTCTGCAATTAAATTGTCTCTGCCTTTGATATGTCTAATGTCAAGATTAAACTCCTGTAACATTAAACTCCATCTTAGCAATCTCTGATTTTGCCTTTAAATTTCTGCAGAAAACAAGAGGGTTGTGATCAATATAAACCACTATTGGCTGATTTGAAGAAGTAACATAAACTTCAAAATGCTGTAAAGCTAATATCAAAGATAAACACTCTTTTTCAATTGTAGAGTAGTTTCTGGGATTTGTTAAATTTGCGTGAAAAATAGCAAACAGGATGATCTATACCATGACTATCCTCTTGCAATAAAACAGCACCAGCAGCCGTATCACTAGCATCCACAGCTAATTTGAATGGCAAAGTGAAATCTGGTGCAGACAACACTGGAGCACTTTGCAGTATGCTTTAAGTGTATCAAATGCCTGTTGGCATTGCTCTGACCAAACAAACTTTACTTTCTTTTTAAGTAAGTTAGTCAAAGGCTCAGTAATTGTGGAGAAATTTGGACAGAATTTTCTGTAGTAACCAGCCATACCGAGAAAGCGCATCAGTTGTCGTTTGCAGTTTGGTATGGGAAAACTTGAAATGGCACTGATTTTGGCATCAACAGGTTTTACCTCACCCTGTCCTACAATATGTCCGAGGTAAGTTACCCTTGCCCAACCAAACTCAGATTTGGCAAGGTTGACAGTCAACATTGCTTTGCTCAGTCTCTCAAAGAACTTCCGCATGAGCTTGATGTGTTCCTCCCAGGTGTCACTATACAGGACGACGTCGTCAACGTAGGCTGCACACCCGTCTAGCCCGGATATAACGTCGTTGATCATCCGTTGGAACGTTGCCGGAGAGTTCTTCATTCCGAATGGCATCACCTTGTACTGGAACAATCCGTCTGGTGTAACAAAGGCGGATATTTCACGAGCATGATCCGTCAGAGGGACTTGCCAAAATCCCTTCAGTAGGTCAAATTTCGTCACATACTTGGCTTTTCCCACTCGGTCGATGCAGTCATCAATCCTCGGGATTGGGAAAGTGTCTGTCTTTGTTAAAGTGTTGACCTTCCTAAAGTCCGTGCACATACGATAACTGTGATCTGGTTTGGGAACAAGTATGCACGGCGAACTCCAGTTACTTTTACTGGGTTCAATAAAGCCATTGTCCAGCAGGTATTTGACTTCTTCCTGGAGATATTTTGCTTTTGTTGGATTCAGTCTGTATGGATGTTGTTTTACAGGCTTACTGTCCCAACATCAACATCGTGATAGATGACGTTTGTCCTCGTTGGAACATCTTGAAACAGGTGTTTATATTCATGGAGCAGTTCTTTCACCTGTTGTTGTTGTTCTGGCTGGAGGTGTGCCAACTTTGTAGACTCCAGCTTCTCCAGGATTTCTGAGTTCTGAAGCTTGACCGAGCCCAGCTTTGAGTTTAGAGTATTTTCACTCAAGTCAGTTTCAGTATCACTATCTTCATAATGGCCAGAACTGACTGTACTGACAGGCTGAGTTATAGTAGGATTATCCCTATCCAAATATGGCTTAAGCATATTTATGTGACATAGCTGTTTTTGTTTTCGCCTGTCAGGTGTTATTATGATGTAATTTAAATCACTCAATTTCTTATCAATTAGGTATGGCCCAAAGTAACGAGCATGGAGTGGTTTGCCAGGAATTGGAAGTAGAACAAGAACTTTTTGACCTGGTTCAAACTTCCGTTTTGAGGTGCTTTTGTCATATTTGGTTTTCATTGACTGCTGAGATGACTCAAGATTTTCTCTGGCTAATTCACCTGCTTTAGAGAGTTTTGTACGAAAATCTGACACATATTGCAAAATATTCAGACAATCATCATCGTCTGATAGGAATTTCTCTTTAACGAGCTTAAGTGGGCCACGGACTGTATGTCCAAATACAAGCTCAAATGGGCTAAAACCAAGAGACTCTTGAATTGACTCTCTAACAGCAAAGAGCAGAAAATGAATTCCTTCATCCCACTGCTTCTCAGTGTCAAAACAGTAGGTCCTAATCATGTTTTTCAAAGTTTGATGAAATCGCTCAAGAGCACCCTGACTTTCTGGATGATAGGGCTGACGACCTATACTGTTTAATGCCTAGCTGATCCATTACTTGTTGAAAAATTCCAGACATAAAGTTGGAGCCTTGATCGGACTGGACACATTTAGGGAGGCCAAATAAAGTGAAAAATTTGACTAAAGCTTTCACTATAGTCTTTGTCTTTATATATCACAGTGGTGTGGCTTCTGGGAACCGAGTAGATGTACACATTATTGTCAACATGTACTCATTTCCTGATCTTGTTTTGGTAGGGGCACAACACGGTCTATAAATATCCTACCAAATGGTTCTTGAAATGCAGGAATTGGCTGTAAAGGAGCCTTTGGAATGGTCCGACTTGGTTTTCCTACCATTTGACATGTGTGAGTGTTACAGAAATGTGCTATATCCTGCCTGAGTTAGGCCAATAAAAATAACTTAGAATTTTATGATAAGTTTTCCTGACTCCTAAATGACCAGCCCAGGGCCGGGGTTTCATGGGCCAGGCGCAATATTTCAGCACGATAGGGCTTTGGAACCACAATTTGATGTTTTATAGCCCAATCGTCATCAACCAAAACATCTGGAGGTCTCCATTTACGCATGAGAATACCAGATTTGTATAATAGGAAACAGAGCTATCTGAAGTTTTACCTTCATCATCTATCCTGTCAAACAAAGACAAAATATCTGGGTCTTTGTGTTGTTCTGCAATGAGATTTGATCTAGAAAATGTCTGACTTTGGTCAGCAGAAGTTTTACTGGAAGTTTCAAATCCACGAGGGATAACGGAATGATCCGTGTCAAACACCTGACTGAGAAAGGTGTCATTTAAGTCAACATCTGTGACATTATTTTTGAGAGTATTTTGATTCTTGAAGTTTTCTTTGACATGGCTCGAGTAATGGCACATGAAGGAAATAAACGGGTATCTCTTGTTCAATTGGCTCTGGATCCTGATCTAAAGTAGGATTATCAGTCACAAGTGGATTAGTAATGACCTTGTCCCAGCAAGGTCGTTTCCAAGAAGAAGGTGAATCCCTTCGAAAAGGCAAAAAAGGCCTAATACCTAAAGCCACAGGTCCAGAAACAAAGTCCGAAGACAAATAGACATTATGGAGAGGAACAGGAATGTAGTCATTACAATCTACCCCCTTAATAAGAACTTTAGAACCTGAAAATGACTTTTCAGAAAACGGCAGGGTATCTGCCAACAAAAGAGACTGGGAAGCCCCGGTATCTCTTAAAATTTTGACAGGGGTAGCGGAGAGAAATCACTAGAAAGTGATATAAAACCATTATGAATAAATGGCTCGAAAATACCCATAATGCTATCTTGAGAAGAATTGACCTTGACCTCATTAATTGGGGATAAGAGGGGTTTAACCTCAGAAAATGTGTTGCACACATATTAGACTCTAATTGAGTTGATGAAGAAATAAAGCCGGTGGGCTTAGATCCACTTTGACCACTTTGACCTTCACGTTTTCTTTTCAACTTGAAACACTCTGACATTAAATGGCCGTCTTTCTTGCAATAATTACAAGAAAGTGTACCGAACTGTTTGTCAGAAGGAGATTGAGACTTGGGATCTGATGATGTGGAAGTGTTACTTGAATTTGTGAACTGTTGTCATTTGATTTCCTACTCTCCTTTGAAAAATTCTTGGATGAAAAGGAGGAGTTAAATTTACCTGCATTGTTTCTGTATGAAAAGGACTGGGATGGTTTGCTGAGAAATGAAGATTTGTGGGTCAATGAATAATCATCGGCCAAACGTGCAGCAACCTCTAATGTATCTGCCTTTTGTTCATTGATAAACGTCTTGATGTCACTCCGGATGCACCTTTTAAATTCCTCAATCAAAACAAGCTGTCGTAATTTGTCATAATTCTGACTGACCTTTTCCGAAGAACACCAACGATCAAACAGTTGTTCTTTTGTTCGAGCAAATTCAACATAAGTTTGATCCTTCACCTTCTCACAATCCCTAAATTTCTGACGGTAAGCTTCAGGCACCAACTCATAGCCTTGAGAATTAATTCCTTCACAGAATCATAATTTGAAGCCTGCTCTACTGACAACTGAATGTAAATTTCTCTGGCTTTACCCACCAAAGCACTCTGCAAAAGCATAGACAGGACTCCTTAGGCCAATTCAGACTCTGAGCAATTTTCTCAAAATGAAGGAAATATTTATCAACATCCTTTTCTTGGAAAGGGGGAACTAACCTGAAATGCTTAGTGATGTCAAAATTGTCTGAAGGGAAGAATTTTCCTGACTTTCTAAGCTCTAAACGTCTCATTTCTAACTGCAGTCGGTGTTCTGCTAATTCTCTTTCCTTTTCTTTTTCCTCTCTTTCTTTCTCCCTTTGTCTTTCTTCCATTTGCAATTCTTTTTCTTTCATTTCCAATTCCCTCTCTTTCTGTCTTTCTTCCATTTCTAATCTTTCCTGCCTATCTTTCTCTCTCTGTCTTTCTTCCATTTGTAATTCTTTCTCTCTCATTTGTAATTCTAGTTTCTTGATCTCCAAATTTGTCTGCATTCTAATTCTAATTTTTTGAGTTCGAAGGAAGACTCAGGCTCATAATCTTTTAAGGCAGACTCTTCAAAATGGCCAGAATTAACTAAATGTTTTGCAATCTTGAACTGAATTTCTCGCTTGCGCATAGATCTTTTGACATCTACTTTAAGGAAATTTGCCAGTGCTATGAGGTTGTCTTTTCTGAGGGAATTAAATGTGTCCTGATCAAGGTCATCCATTTCTCTGGTTTAAATTCCGCCATGATTAAATTTCACTGAGTTCACAGTATATAGTAGTTTTGAAAAGCTGTCAAAATGTTGTCAAACGGCTCAAAATATTCGTATCCCGGACAAGCCCCCAATTTTGTTACGTGCAGAGAAAACGAACAAAAGGGTGAACTCAGCAGTTAACGTTTAAACAAAATTATTACGAAAATAAAACTAATTGCTAAGTCAGGGATAGAGTACAAGCTTTAAAAGTGTACAGACTACTTATCTCAGCTGGGACGGCAGAGCTCCAGTCTCAGAGTTGTAACAGTCAGTCGGATGAATGAACAGTCCTTTGGCTTGCAGGCTTGAAACTACACAAAGTCCACAGTATAAATCCAGTGTTGGCAGTGAAGGTCTTGAAAGGTCTTGAGAATGACTACTGCTGGAGTTTAGTAACACACAAGAGACACGATCCCAAAAGTCTGACTGGAAGCTGTGCACGTCCCTTTTATAAAGGCATGTAAGAACAATCTAGAACTTTATTGACATGCTAATTACTGTTCTAAAATTATCTCCCTTACACAACTAATCAACTTTCCAGAACATTCCAAACATGACTAATTGAATTCAAGGTTGTGAGGTCATCAAGGGCAGTGACCTTGGGAATGTTCTAGACTAATTGAACTCAGGTCATGATGAGTGTGGGGAAATGACCTACATAACAGTATACTTGTCTTAAAGCTTCTTCCTTGGACTTAGAAGAATAACTCAGAAAGTACAACTTGCACAAAATAACAAAAAACATAAACACACACTCAATTCACATCTCCAATATCAACACAAACATATACACACACTTGATGGCATCTCCCCCATATCAACACAAACGTATACACACACTTGGTGGCATCTCCCCCATATCAAAACACACATATACACACACTTGATGGCATCTCCCCATATCAACACACACATATACACACACTTGATGGCATCTCCCCATATCAACACACATATACACACACTTGGTGGCATCTCCCCCATATCAAAACACACATATACACACACTTGGTGGCATCTCCCCATATCAACACATACATATACACACACTTGATGGCATCTTCCCCATATCAACACAAACATGTATCTCCCCATATCAACACACACATATGTATACACACTTGATGGCATCTCCCCCACATCAACACACATATACCCACACTTGGTGGCATCTCCCCTATATCAACACAAACATATACACACACTTGATGGCATCTCGCATATCGACACATATATATACACACACAATTGAATGACATCTCCAATACCGACATACGTGTACATGTAATTGAATGACATTTCTCATCTCGACATATACATGTACACATACACACACTTGAACAGCATTTCCCATGTCAACACATGTACACACAATTGAATGATATCTCCCATGTTGACATACACATATAGAGACTCTTGAATGGCCTTTCCCATGTTGATACACATGTGTACACTCACTTGAGAAGCATCTCCAACATCAAACATATCAGTGCATTGTTTCTCCAGAATGTGAAAGTATGGTGTTTTCTCCAATATATGTGATTGTACAAACCCCCTATCTAATCAAAACCCCACTAAAATAACCAAAAACACTGCCATGCCCCCTTAAAAACTATATTGATATACACAGAGTATTGACTGTGGCAATGATTGCTGCCTATGTAACATCACATTATTGATTTAACCTACTTAATAATCTGCCAAGACTTTGACTCCAAAAAGAAACCTGTGTTTGAACTTATATGAATGAAGTGTAAGTGATTTGTGCAGACTTCAAATGTAATTCAAATTAACTGGATGGAAAAAAGCAAGAAACTATGGGTTATCTTCTATGTGATATTTGATCCATACAATAACCACAATTTACTAATACTTTGAAAAACCTTAATTTGCATAACTTAAATTTGCATAATTGTGGTCGTCCTCAATTAGAACAAATCCCCCAATTTTCAAGCGGAGGGGGACATTCCCCTTGCCTTGTCAAAGAAACCCTGAGGAAACACTGCAAGTGTACATATGCTAGAAACAGCATCTCCCGTGTTGACAAACAAAAATGTACACGTACAGTACATGTACTTGAATAACATCTCCCATGTCAATCACTAGACTTTGTGGGACAGGTATAACATGCTGCAAAATTCAAGCAAGTCATAGAGACACACTGCTCAAATGTCAATCAGCACACTTGATTTTGTACAAGAGCTTATGCCATACTTTGGAATCTAGGAGGGGTTATTGAGACAAGTTGCTTCAATTACTTGAGTTGCGGGATTATATTGATGTTTGCTAAAGTAGTTTACAGAACTGAATTTAAGTCAATTTATGTTGACTTAGGCTGTCTTCAAGGTGATCGTTTACTCCTGAGGTTTGCGTACTTCTCTCTAGAGCAATCAGAGAAGAATCATGGCTTGTTTTCATTTGTGGCCAATTAGGCTAAAACTTGTCAAGACATAATGAACAAAGTGAACCTAATCAGTGTTTACTTGTTGCGAGTGCTGGTACACATACTTATAAGCTGCCACAACAGGCATCTCTACCCTATCCAAAGAATAATTGCCACAAGTTTCCTAAGGAACACCAATTCCTGAAGACAAGCCAAAATAGAGGTTATTCTAACTTGCTTTACAGAAAAAACCCTGGAAAATATATTTGATGCATGGAGTAACACTACTGATAAATTTGTCAAGAGACTTAGTTACTGCTACAATCTCTACAGATGCTACACACTTCATATTGAAAATGAACCTTCAAAACTACACATTACAGTTTTCTTTTGATCCTTGGCTGTTCATCACGAAATAGGGATGGAAAAATAATCGCAATCATACCAATCCATAAACCAATGACAGTAGGTTGGAATTCACAAGACAATAGTTATCGTTCGCCCAGTTAAAGCGATGAAATTCGTTTCTTCGCTTCGCTAAAGTTTGTATGTGCGATGTATGATAGTGAGCATGCGTGCGTGAGTGCTTCACCAACTCTACAACGTGTGGAGCGGTCTCAGTCAGAAAAATGTAACAACTTAGCCGGCTATTGAACCACTCTTTTTAGGGAGTGGAGATTTAGCCGAGTGGTTCTCTCTGTGGCCTCTCCGCTAGGTGACTGATGCCGTATGTTGTGGGTTCGAACCCGATTGAAAACTAGCCGTATATTGTAAACATAGACACAAAACAGCACAGAACAGACAGTAAATAGACAGTACACAAACAATGTCATATTCATGAAAGAAAGATATATGGACCTCTGGCCAGAAGACCAAGAAGTGATGTCAGGTGTTTCGAAAATAGTAAGCGCATCCTGCCCCACATGTGGCACCCGCCATATATCAATCTATAAGTCAGATAGGTAGTGGTCACTAACTAACGACTTTGAAAAAGAATTTCTTTTCAGAGTTGGTATCAAGCAAAGCGAAGTTTTTATCACCGGAGGATCTGCCAAAATTTTAACCAATACACTTGACTTTTGTGGCTTCCATCAGCGTAATTACCTCCTCAAGTCACTTACATGTAAACCTCTGCTGCGTCACCCTTTATGTCTTTTGAAGCTTTTGCATTCAGTATTGATTATCAGAAAGCCAATACTTCTAACTTGCTTTGCAAATCACTCACAGCGTATATGATGACGTAGAGCTTGAAGAGGAAAAAGTTGTACGATGCAATTTGTAGCAGAAAGGCAGACAATGAACTCTGGTAGAGTTAGTGTTTGCTGACTTTGCAGTCAATTTCTCCATTGTGGACAGCACAAAAGCCGCTATGTAAACATGAGTCATTTATAGAAGCCACTAGGGCACATTGCGCAAAACCTCTGCATTTCCTCATGCCCTGATCAAAATCATTTCAAACAGCTAGTCACAATTAATACAACTCACAAAGGGTGCTCTGCGGAAGCCCTTTTACGGAATACCATAAAACATCCTTACTTTACAGTAAAATCTATAATGGCACAATTTAATGCAAAAATGATGCTTTTGTCACTGCCTGCAAGACTTAAAGAGCAGTGTATTGCGTATACGACCATTAAAACAGGTCATAATGTCGACTGTATATTTTTTTTCAGGGAAAGAGCTCACATAACCTGCATGATGGTGTTTGAGGTGAAGTATCCACATGCAATATGTTTATTAATGTTTGCTTTTTAATGTTTGCTGTAACATGGAGTAAAATCCAACCATTCCATGTCCACCCATAAAGGATGAAAAGCAGCAAACTGGGGAGACGTGAACAACAGCGCTGAAACTTTCAACTGAGTAGTTTTATAAAGAACCTCTTACCTCTCTGCATTCAATTAACCAGGAAAGCTTAAGAGCTGTAAGGGCTCTAATGATTAAATGTAGCGTCATCTAGATCAAACATTCAACTGACAAGATTTCACATGACAGAGAGAGAGAAAGTTAATCCTGTGTCTCACAAAAGGGTTACAGTTCACAACTGCTGGATTGAATTTTGTTAAAAGTATGCCGATTTTGCATTTAACTTACATTAAAACTTTTCCCTACTAGTATGATTTGACAAGCCATCAATTCAATAGAAGGATTTGATAAGTCATCAATTGAACAGATGATTTGACAAGTAATCAATTCAATAGCCTGGATGAAGATGCTAATTTTTGAAATACAGAAATCACAGATTGCTGCTCGTTGCCTTATACTTTAATACCTACTCACCAAGATACTGTGGTGTAAGATTTCAGCTATCAGAAAGTGGGACTCTCATGTCTGAACAGGCAAGAGCAGATATTTCTTTCGTTTAGAAAATTTAGCTACAGTATTTATTGTTCTTGTCCTTGAGAAGTTGCCGCTTGCATACAGTATTCAGAGATAGTCTGGTACTTTCAGAAACAAGTCACTGTAAATGACATAGTCCCTGCCAAATATGGATTTGTCAATGTGCAACAGTAAAAGTGCACAAATGTGATTGTAAATGCAGTTTCCAAGTCCAGAAGTGTGAAACAAGCAAAAGAATGTTTCTTTTTTTATCTTTGAATAGAAGTGGTGACATATCATGAAAGGGCCTTGCGTTCATTTAAAAAAATGGGATCAGAGTATGGAAAATACACAAATGGCTGTAGAGGGTGCTATCACATACAGTCCTTCATGATTGCTTGATTAAATTCAAATTGTACTGAATGGGGTGGACTTGAAAGTGTCTGTGGCATGTTGGCAAGGGAACTGTTTTGGCACAGTCAGGTTTTACCGGTATAGAAGGTGACAGTGGTGACAGTGAAATAATCCCTGATAGAAATTGAAGCAAGTATCGTGCAATTAGTGGAGGATTTTTTTTTAGTAAGTGGTTTTTGGGTATTGGATTGTATCATGAAGACTTTTAAGATGGGTATTTAAGTCATAGAGTGTTTTCCCTGTGTGAAGTTTAAAAGAAATCTGTCAAGGCATGTCTTAGTAATGGCTCTGGACATTAATAAGAAATTGCAAGAAAAGGGCTGCCTGGCAGCCATATTGTATTGTATCACACAAAAAAAATTAACGAGCATATGTATGCTATGGTCTATTATACTTGTCCCAAGTTTGAAAGAAATTGGGCCAGGCATGTCTGAGATATCTGCATGGACGGTTGGATAGTCAGAGCCCAATCTGTAAGTCCCCCCACCCCAACCCCTTACTTTGTCCACTGGGACTAATGAAGCATCCTATGTAAAGTAGTAATTGGGTAAGGTATTGCTGTACCTCATCGTCAAAGTTATGGGATCCTTGGCTGTAACAGAAACAGAGAGAAAAATTTTGCCACAATGTAGACAGTGAAGATCAACTCTTTGTACAGGTATACTAAGTGCAAGTCATGCCATATATGAATATTCACCATCAATAATGAGTCATTATCATTAATTTGACATTCTCAAACGATAATAATTAGTGAATTTTGCATAAATGAACACTTTGTGCCATAATTCAAAATTGCGTGACATACATGGCTAGTTTTTCTCTAATTAAAGTTTGAAAAAATTGTTCAGACTACACTGTAAACAGAGCTGTTTATGATTTGTGGGAAGTTTGCTTTGCGTATTCTGCAAAATCACTTGGATGCAGGTTTGCACACAATGTTTATTGTCGGCACATTCAAATGGAATAAAATCCCAAGGGAAAGAGCGACTGGAACCAAAATCTGGTCGTTCTGCTCGTAAAATAAAATTACACTGTTAAGCTAAGAATGATGATGATCAAAGCAAACACATGCAATCCAATTTCATGGTGTACTTAACCTATCAGGTTCCATTGGCAAAGTTAAATTGTGGGCACTTGTTGTGGCAGGGAGAACATATGTTTTTTCAAACCGCAATATCACGGCGGTAATGTACTCGTTGTCATCAGCCTGTGTAAACGTATTCTCGGATGATGAAGCAATCAAGGGAACATCGCAAATATTCCACCAAAGTCACGCTTTTCATCAGCTTGTGAATAGCTTATGACCATCTGGCTAATTGGCAACTTGAGGACTTCTTGATTGGTAAAGAATTGCATGGTGACACCTGTCTGAAGACAGGCATATGTATCTGAAGATTAAAATATTATGTTGGACAAATTATAACCTCTGATTTACGTAAACAGGATAAGGGTCTCTGGAAGATTTGTAAGACAACTTAAACTAATATATTTGGATGCAATAGGTAGTACAGAAAGATGGATCCACAGAAGAGAAATTATATAAACACTCTGGATAACAGATGGATGGATCATCGACATACAGAGAGCGGTTTTATCATTTTTGTGTAGGGGAAGTGGGAGACCACAGTTTGAAATTTTTATCACTCTCCATTCAGGCCAATTCCAAAAACCAACAATCAAATTTTGCATCACATCATCTTCAATTAGATATTTGAGAGAATACTACAAGTTGATAAACAACGTCTGCTTTAACTGCAGTAGCACAGAGGTAACTAACCCGATGATATACTCACTCACAGCCCCTGGCTGGCTACACACTGTGGTTGGTGTAGCCTAGTTCAGTGAGCTGGTGCAGCCAGCTTTGCTGGCTTTGCTAGCTCACTTGTGCTGAACCAGGCCACACAAGTACATAGCTGGCGAGGGGCTGTGAAAACGTCAGTCTAATCTGATGATTGTGTTACGAACAATGGAGATGAGAATTTTGCCATATGAAGATGAAATCTCACTTCATATTTATGACACACAAATTTACTTTTCCACTCCCAGTTCCCTGTATAAAAGTCCGTACAAGCTCTGAAAACAACATAAATCTATCAAATTTAGATGGTGAAAGCGCTGAGTAGCTCTAGATTGCCTGCCCAACTGAGTGATTCATTAGTGAAATTGCAACACTGGGATGACCACAAACGACAGTAATTTGCTTATCATTGGACACCACAAACTATTTCCATGAATGGTTAAATTAAAGTAAACCTGCCACAATTCACTGCTAGCGGTGGGAATTGCATATACATTGCTAACGACACAAGATCTGACAGCTCCTGTTCGAATTCAATTCAATACTTCTGTCACCTAATCAAATGACGGCTCTAGTTTGTAAGATGAACACTGCTTTGTAATAAGCTTTGAATGACAGCTAATTAATGGTAAAGAAAATCCAACTTATGTGAATTGTACGGTCAATTGATGCAATTCTGGTTGGGGCAAAACCCTGTTGTCGCAAAGGATCACATCAATACAAATGATTTCTGTAACAATGCTCCTTCAATCACAGCTTACACGGTGCTAAATTCTATGTGAGGTGAAATTATGTTTTTGATTATCACTGCCCCATTATGAAAGACTTTAACAGCTTTTCTGACTTGAACTTAGCGAGGGGCACTGATAGCGTACAATAAATTACAGTGTTGGGTGACTGAGTATTAAAATGTGTGGTATTACTGCCTGCAGAAAGAACACACCATACGTAGGAATATTACACATTGATGCAGATGACATTAAAGTCATTATCCCTTAACAAAGCCTTTATGATAGCAACTGTAAGACACATACAAAGCATGACTAATAAAATCTTAGCAACAGTTGTGTTATGGCTACGATTAAAAGCCCACATTATTTAAGCTCCATAAAGTTCCATCTATTCAAAGAGCAGAGCTAGCTGACTCTGTATGGAGCAGACTCTAGAGGTTTGGGCAGCCACATATCCGTAAATTATACTCTCTCAACGTACGATTGGTGTACCTTGTTGACCACCATTTTAGGATGGAATACACTCAGAAAATGGAGAGACTTGCAGCCACTGAGAATCTGTTTCTTGCTTTGGTGACCAACAAATGAATTTATGCTCACACAAAATTCACAGCACTGATCTGTTCACACATACATGTAAGTACGCAAGTAACATTAACTAAAGAAGCTATGTTGCAGTGAAAATCTAACACAGTTTCCGAATACTGATTGATGTTTGCACCATGCAATGGGTAAGTAGGCCGCAGAAATTCAATAAGCAAATTTCACCTATGAGGTCATCCTCAAGAAACTGCAAACTAAATCTTAAAGGTCTTTTGACGAGTGGCTTCTCAAAAATAGAATTATGTGTTTTGCCAAAACAGAAAACTGACCTACAATATTCATAGGTGCAAATTTCACCACCCTTTTGGAAAAAAATTAACTGATTTCATCCCTTGAAACTACAAACTGAATTTCATAGCTTCCATGCAAGGGTGTTCATAGATTTTAAGAGAAATATGAGAAATTTGTTTTAAATGCCTTTATGCAAATTGTCACTTAAATTGCACATCACTTGGAATATATATGCCAATTGTTGAAACAAATGAAGCAGTTATTCCTGTGTTTTTGATTTGGACCAATTAAAACATTTTTTTTCACTAATTTTCATATTTTCAGGAAAATATGCTGATGTGAACAAATTTGTCTAGTTTTTTTAGTCGATAAACATACACACCGTACATACACATATACAGATGAACAAACAGGGTCAATAAACTCAAAATGACTTAAAATTCAAGGACTGTCGAGGACTATTTAGCAATTTTCCAGGACTTTTTTAGCTCCAAAATACCACTTTCCAAATACACCATGTTTACGATATATAATTTTTAAATATTATTCTACATCTCATTTTACAATGTCATGACTGATCATTTTGTCATTTTTTGAAAATTGGGGCCAGATTATCCACTTTCCAAGACCTTCCAGGACTCCATTTCACATTCAAGGATTTCTACAGGACTTACCAGGAGGGTTTAAAATTTAAGGACTTTCAAGGACTTTCCAGAAGTGTACAGACTCTGAACATACAAAAACATCCACACTGATCCAAATAGTTCTCCATGCTACATGTATAGCATGGGGAAGCTGAAAGTACTCCCATTTATATGATGAGCTTGCTGTTAACTCACTAGTATTGATGACAAATGGATATTTTCATCTGAAGTGTTTTGACTGATTCTGAACCCTGGGGAAAAATTGCAAACATGACGTCATAGAATCCCACGCTCTTCTCTTCAGACTTTTCTCGATAATTGTTGTCTTTAAAAAGTACAAGAAAAAGTCCACTTAATTCCCTCTTGAATTGACACTTCTCAGGAAAGAGTTACAAATGACGTCTCATTTGACATTTATGCCTACTTTTGATCCCAAGACTTCCTCCACATGAGAACCCTTTAAAATAGCATCAAGGACACAAAGCTCATATTTGATCAGATGGTGTAGGCTACAATGAACTCAATATGCCAGCTATAATGTTGGACTGTTCATGGTATCTTTGCGTCATAGTTTCTTTAAAACCATCATGAACAATCTGAAAGTGCTGACAATGCTGCCACACAATGGTACGCAAATACTGCCTCTAAGTTATTTGACAAGGATTGCAGTGTCATAGCCAAATGGGGAAATGTCCACCACAAACCTACATCTACCAAGGAGCCATAAGCACAGATCTGTACAATGCATTTTAGGACCCTGCAAACTACATGTGTATTTAAAGAATCAAACAAGGAATTAGTGTAACAGACATTATTTAACCTACAATGACAAACCAGACATGAACTGAAAATACTCACGTGTTGCAGTACATATTGCAGTTGTCTGTGTTTGTAAACTTTTGCCACATGTTTGCAACTTCATTGAAAGTGTTATGATCAATATCATGAACAACATTCACCACAGATTAATTCCAAAGGTCATTAAGTATATAAATATGTAATTAGCGAAAATAAATGTACTAAATTTCTTTGACTGCTGTCATTGTATCAATACTTTATATAGCAAGTGTAATTGCCTTTGGTCAAGTTCTTCAAGCTATATAAGCTAAACTGTGAAAGCTCATTAGATATACGAATCATAAATTAGCTGACATGAAAATGCAAAATATCTTTCATTCATACAACATAATTGTCTCATCAATATACATAGCAAGTCTCATAAACTGTTTTAAGAATCCTTCCAGCTTATATCCCTAATTGGGAAAGTTAGTTAAATATGCAAATTAGTAACTTGCTAATGTAAATATGCTAAACAGTTTTCATTAATATTTCATCATACATTCTTCCATGTATACAACAGGTTTCATCGACTTTGATGAAGTCAATCAAGATATATCCCTAATTAGAAAAGTTTGTTAAATATGCAAATCAGTAATAAGATGTTTTACAAAATCAAAAATGACTTTTGCTAATATTATATCATTGTTAATACAATAGAAATAGCAAGTTTCGTTAACTTTGGTCGAGTCAATCCAGATATACATCCCTCATTGAGAAAGTTTGTTAAATACATAAATCATTGATTAGCTAAGATAAAAATGCTACATGACTTCAATATTATTATATCATAGTATCTTCAATGCACATGGCATGTTTTGTTAACTTTGATTAAGCCAATTAAGATGTATATCTCCAATTAGGAAAGTTACTAGGATATGCAAATTAGTAAGTTTCAACAATTTTGATCAAGTCAATCAAGATATAAATACCCTAATCAGAAAGTTCGTTAATATGCAAATTCGTAATTACCTATAGTAAAAGTGCTAAATGACTTCCAATAAGCTTTTCACTCAGTATCTTTAATGTTCATTGCAAGTTCTGTCAACTTTGATCATGTCAGCCCTGATATACATCCCTAAGGAAAGTTCATTAAATGTGCAAATTAGTAATTAGCTTAAGTTACAATACTAAATGACTTTCAATATTGTTTTTAATCTTGTATCATCAATGTTCATAGCATGTTTCACCACCCTTGATCAAGTTAATTCAGGTATATATCCATAATTAGGAAAGTTCATTGAATATGCAAATTTGGAAGTTTCTTTTAGTAAAAATGCTTAATGACTTTCACTATTGTTGTATCATAGTATATTTCATGTACATAGCAAGTTTTGTCGTCTTTGGTGTAGTCAACTAAGATATATGGCGCTAATTAGGAAAGAGTATTAGATATGCAAATTAGGCATTCGCAGAAGAAAAAATGCTAAATGACTTTTAGTAATGTTCTCTCATAGTATCTTCAATATACATACAAAGTTTATGTTACTTGCTATACCTCCATGGGAATACACAGAGCGAAAATAAGCTTAGCCAAAAGTTACAGCTGATGCACCCTTACCGGCTACTGCATATATAATTTCACAGCAGGTCCACCAATTACCCACTGCAGCTAATATGTCGGCATATTGATACTTCAATTTTTAATTACCAAGTACCTCGTCAGCTTTGGATGACTTTCAGCTGGAAAAAGTATGTACATGTAGGTCATGCATATAAAAATGACGAAAAGGGAGATGACACGGAATACGATGTGAAACCATGGATTATAGTGGTTGAAGAGAGGGAGATATGGTTGAGAACGAGAGAAGGATGGAGAGAGTGGGGGCGGGGAAAAGTAGGGAGAGAGAAGTCATACCAAAATATCCCTCTTGAAGTACAGGTTTCTGGAAGGTTGCTTAAATCTGGTTTTGTATAGCCATTTGCAGCATCTGAGTCTCTTTGCTTTTCAAACACTGAATGGTGATTTATCAGAACGGATGAATCGATAAAGTAAATTGGAGAGAAAATGCTCTGTTTCAAGCTTAAACTGGAGAAGAACATGGATTGGGGCCTGTAAAATTTGGTATGAGGCACGTGGGCAAGTTGCTCTTGAATTAGGCCTACGCAAGAGAGTCAGTATCTTTATTCACACAGGATGACATAGTAACTTCCACTTGTGCTGTATTTTTGTTGTCCAATATCAAGCATCAAGTAATTCGCCCAAACCGTGTGTAGTGACAAAATGTCCACTGTTACACCTCAGACTATCTGATGCATGCATGACTGTATAAATGGAGAATTGCATCTTTTACTTCCTGAGATTGCTGGATTAGATAGCTTGCTATGTTCATATCCATTGGCAAATTTTCTTAAGTCTAACCAATGTATTACTAAAATATTAATTGGAATGAGTACATGTTCCAAAAGCAGGCATAGTGCATGTAGGACGATGTTACAATTTTGTGTGTATTTTGGGAATGATGAGCAAATTTAATTGAGATCCTGATGAATTTCCCCTGAACTCAGACAGTACGTACGACTGAAATGCCCAGCAAATCAAATAACAGACTACAAGATCACAAGATTAACAGTATTATGACCCGTGTGACGTAACCGCCACACCTCAACTTGTCAGAACACATAAAGCGGATGACAGTAATCTAAGTATGTCATCATGAGGCAATTATTCACCATTATCCGCTCCAGTGTGTGCTCAACTTCTCTCTCTGAAAATTGGAGATTTGAAGCGCAGTCTAAAAAAAGAAACATCACGCACATCAGAGACATGCGGTCTCCTCCGATAATGAAATAACTGGATCTGTGATATAGCTCTGTAACTTTGGTCATCTAATTGCACATCTGGGGTTGTAAGGGATTTTGAATCGGACCTCAAAAATCTCCCTGAGATTACTGGATAAACTCTGTCCTGCACAAACTCTTAAGGGGTCAGGCACTGAAAAGTGTTTCAAAAGCCGAGATTCAGCGACTTATTCAGAAAGCTCTGCTTCAGGGAATTCAGTGAATTCTGAAATGCCATGAAATGCATTAAAAAGTTGGGCTTTCAAGCCTTGTTTGTTGACTCATGAGATTTAACGTCATGTTCACAATGCAATGATGCACATTGAAGGCCTTCTTTTGGCAAGGATGGATGTTGTAGTGGAACACCTCTCTGTAGCCTAACATGTACTGCAATGACAAACATTACACATTTAACACATCATGTTGTCGTCATGACGTGAACGGACTGACTGAAAGGAATCTGCAGGTTGAAACTTTCATGAAAGATTTGAAAATAAAGGAGGGTTTTATGAGAAGTTAATAAACACCTGCCAGGATGAAAGTGAATATTTTATCACCAAAACATCGCATAAAATCGACCATTAGCATCTGATTTTATGATTTAGAGGGGATAATTCTTATTTATGACTGATTAAAGTAATCTAAAATGACTCTTGAACACGTTACAGGTATTATATATATCACCATAATTTTCGATGAGTGACATTAAACCATGTAGCATTTGAGTCAAGAGAATGTATGTGTCACATTCACGCTATCAATATCCTCTCCTTACTTCAGTTAGTTTCTAGCAGACATTTTAAGACCACCTCTAAAACTGTCAAATGATTGTGAGTCTTCATTATGTACAGGAGGTATGCCACCAAACATGCTATCTGCAAATCTTTTGATGACTTAAAGTGGCACTCCCATTTGGTAACATTTTTAAAGCACATTTTTTTAATGCCAACGGTCGATATTTGACGTGGCGAATGCGCGCGGATCGCGAGATATCGATGACAACATGTCTTCAAAAAGTAAAAGTTTGAATTCTGATGGCCCACCTAAATTCAGCTTCCGAACATCGAACGTTCGGCACTGGGGCCATTGCCAACTAAGCTATGGAGTATGAGTCTACGCTAACGCTGCTGTACGCCACAGTACTACCCGCGTCAGTGATCGGTCATGCCCCGTGGGAGAAAGCTGAGTCTTACTGACTTGGCGAAAAGACGAAAAACAATTTTTGCTGATTCCACTAGAGTTCGCATAGGTGACTAGCACAGTTATGTGCGGTTGATACATAGCGGCAGCCGCGTGGTATGCATAGACGCATACCGCACGTGCGGTGTACTGTGTGGCAGACGACAAAATGTAGTCATCGGAGGCGGCTAATATTTGACACGTAAAAACTAATGTTTATGTGGTATTGGTTTAAAATATGATACAACTGATTTAGAATAATGAAAACTACAAAAACTAAGGATAAGTTTTCAAAAACTTACCTGAGGTAAAGGCATAAAGCTGTATATAAAGTCTTTGCAGTGGGAAGTAAATTAATTGCGTCGTTCGGACTTGTTGTAGACTCCCTAGAATATCGCCAATTAGCACAACAACAAACCTTCGGGGATTTTGGGTCAAAATCAGGAACGATCTTAAACTTCGGGATGTGAAAAATACGCTCAGGAAATGACATGTTTTTATCTATATCTTGCAATCTGCGCGCTGTCGCCACATCAAATATCGACCGTTGGCATTAAAAAAATATATTTTAAAAATGTTACCAAGTGGGAGTGCCTCTTTAAATATGTGAACATATCCAATTTTTAACATATACAAGTTTCTACTCCCTTTTTTCCCCATAAAACAATATAACTCAATGTTATTCTTACGGTCTAATGCACCTCTGGGACAGATGGTTCGACTCTCATACTCTTCCAATACTTTTCTGGTCTACCACTTATGGAGGCTATTTTCAAGTTCTTTGAGTAAGCAAAATTTTCACCCTCTTATTTTTTGAAGAGAAAATTTTCTTTTTCTCTATAGAGCTACCACAAGAATAGCGGCCATTTTCAATTTCAAATATTGGTAAATCTTAGGTTATTTGTTTCTCTAGTACTAAACTTGCATGTGACCACTGAGTTTTGTTCTAAATTTTGAAAGAAAATGGTTGTAAATTTCCTTGAGGCAAGTTTGCGCAAAAGTTTAAAATATTTCAGTTTCAAGGCATGTACTACCTTAATTACACAGACAGACTCTTGTGACAGCTGATAACTTTAGCTTGAAGCATCATTTCAATTTTTTACTTTGAAAGAACCAACTCTATTAGTATCAATACCAACATGTACGATTTGCTTATTCTGGACATTACAGTGACACATACATATGTGCATCATCACTATTGTCACTATTGTGATTTAATAGTCGTTGTCATTAATGTCTGCAATTTTAGTGCAGGGAAATATTCATCTTTAACTACACAGCATTAAAAAAAATTAAGATATTACATGTAAAAGATATATACAAGATATATAAATAATATATCAAAGATATATCAAAATTACAGGTATTTGTTCATTTTGGCTGTCTGGTTTCCTAATCTGAATATGTGAAAATACCCAAACAGGCTACATTTAACCCTTTTCCTGCCAGGCAGTATCACTTCCCCATCAGCCAAGTCAGTAAAAAGTGGTATTGAGCCAAAACATGACGTATTTTCACCCACTTGGCTTGGTCTGTTATAGCATCTTTAGTAAAAAAAAAATCAAGTTTACAGTATTTATGTTTTCAACAGCCTTCAAATGTACAGTATTATGTTAAAATACACCATATGGAATATGTTGTGTTTCATTAATTTTAACCATCTTCACTTGGTGGTGAAATACGGACTTGGCAGGAAAAGGGTTAAAGATACCTATCAGTACGATATCTCTCATTATATTACCATGCCCTGTCCATTGCGTTTTAATTGGTCGAGCTGAACCACGTGACTGCCCACAAATACACAGTAATGGTTTGTTTTCATACCCGTAAATATGAATAATATCGTAAACACAGTAAGTTTACGGCTAAAACAAAAATTGTGATTTGTACAAAGATCATAATCAACCACAAAATAAAATGGGAGCATTGTGGGCCAAGTTTAGACGCTTTTTTCAAAAAAAATTTGCAAAATTTTTGCAGCGCGCGCACTACTCACTGACAGGTTCTGGGGCCCCATTGTCATTCACACAGGAAATTTTCGTATATTTTGACGGTTTTTCGGGTTTCGTTGATAATATAATTGAAATAACAGACTCTGCGCTGACCATTAACGTTTATTAATGGGTGCGGGTGAGACAAAAGCCAAATTAACGGGCGAGGCAAGCCTCGCCCGTTAATTTTTGGCTTTCCTCTCGCCCTTGCCCATAAATAAACGTTAATGGTCAGCGCGTCATCCGTTATTTCTATATTGTTTTGCTGTATAACATGAAAACCTCCTCATTCTCAAAGTTTTGAAACAACAGTACTTCATTTCAACTTAACAACTGATGCAAAGATGAAGAAAAGAAGAAATGCAAACTAACGATTAGTTCTTGGCTCAGCTATGCTTTTAAATATTACAGAGGAGCTGTGTGCAAAATCACACTAATTGTCCTCCTTAATGAAATGATAAAACACATTATTACCCTTGACAACTTAGAAACATCTTTCTGTAATTTCTTAATATACAAGAAAGCCATGTCAAACAATGATCAGAAAGAGATTGGCAACTAATGGTATGTTCAGTAGGGTTTCTGATGTGGTTTACACAACAAAGTCAATTTACACTTGTACCAACACAAGGAACTTGATGATCTGATTGTTGTTTATGTCTACGTTGTTATTGCTAATGGAAAAACACTTATTTCTTGTTGTTGTTTAAATCATATTGTTGTTGTTACCATTAATGAGAACCATATAATAGTATAATATATCCTTATATCATCATAATATTACAATACCTCCATTTTGCTCAGAATGCTAAACTCCTTCCACCATCCACACAAATCAACATAGGTGAACATAAAACTTTTGAGAAAAGAAATCATAACCTGTTCACAAATGAATGATTGAAAAGTGATATTGTACAAACTGGAATACACATAATTATACTGATCTACTTTGGGCTTTACTTTACCTACCATCTTGCAAACCAGTGGGACAATGGTGATACACCTGCCATATCTCAAAACATATTTTTACCTGCTGTACATTGAACTAGGTCATTAGAACAGGTCATGATTTTGAAAGACAAAGTGATTGAAACACCAACTATAACAAACAATTTTGTCAGCAAATAACGACATAAAACAAAAACAAATATGAGCTAACAACACCAACCGGATAACTGTGGCTTGATTGTGTAAGCTGTGATGTGGAACTTTGAAAAGTATGAGAGAGACAAGCCCAGAATCAAATGACTAAAATCAGTGAACCTTACATTTTAAGATCTGAGACAGCAGCAAAGATGACAGAAGACCAAATATAATTCAGTGAAATAATACCCATGTATGTATAACAAACCAATTTTACTCTGTGACCTGACATATAGACTATTATGTGCCTTGCCTTAATGACAGTAAGCAAAAACCATCAGCACTCATTACGAAACACATCAAGCTTCAATTTAACAACATCACGAATGAAGAGGATACCTCATTTGGCGGCATATCACAATACGAGTGACAGTAATTCAGCAACATCATGGATCACAGTGAAGTCAGAAGTGTGATTAAATCGCACAAACAGACAGACAGGAATCTACATGTAGGCCCTGAATAAGAACACAAATGATCACAAGTTCACCCACATTTAACTAAGAGCCTACCATGATTATCTTGGATTAATAGCGTTCCTTTCTTTCCTTCTTTTTTCAAGAGCCAAAGGCAATGCCACCACCTTGGATGTTTCAGGGATAGAATAGTGAATGAGTATAACCACCTTACACACTGAAAGCACACATTTCTGCAGTATAGCTATTCACAGTATTGATTCACAGGCTTACAAATGTGTACGACACTCTGAAATATTTATAATATATATCCATGTAGCATATTTTCATCCTGATCTGAGACAAAAAATTGCTTTGCAGGTTCAGAAATGAAAATGAAAATTTATCTCTTATGACACCCTCTTTTATAACTAAGAATGTAAGGCACTACATACATGTAACTGTTAAGAATATTAAAATTTTGCGATAATTTTGTCTTTTATGCCTCACAGCACATGTTCGCATCACTTATGTCATTTGTCAAAAGGCAAACTGGGCAGGAAACATCCATTAGTCCTGTGTATGGAGTGTCGCTTGGGAAGGAATTTACAGAAGAGAGACGGGATCTTCTTTATGGTGTACACAGCAAGAGGCTGGATTTCTCAGTGGAAAATGCAACAAAGCTTCAATGATAAGCAAGGAAAATAGAGTAACCAATCTTGGTCATGAAGATGCCGACATTTTAAAAAGACTTATCGCTCTTTAGATAGCATTTTTTGTCATATTTAATCATATCGACATGACTTTTTGGTTGAGCTTTAGGGAGAGAGAGGAAACAAAAATCTTGTGTTTGGTGAAATCTATCCGTGAAGCAGGCTGTGCAACGATGGCATTTAATACATTACGACAGAGACCCCTGCAGTTGATAAAGTTGTGCTGTATGATATCTAGTACAGAGTGTATGGAATAATTCAATTCTATCTGCTGTGAATACTTCGATAAGCAATATCATAAAAATGTACAAATATTGAAAATACAAAGAAGAGTTGTTCAACTGACATTATGATTTTCACAAAACGGAAAGAAAAAATACCACTTTGGAACCTAAAACCATATATCACTCACTGCACCAGCTATCTAGTAAAACAATTCACGAGATAAGATTTTGTCAAAACCAAAATATCAAATATAGTACCAGAAAAACTTCCACACTTTAATTATTATTTAAAGCACAGCATCAATGACACTTGGCTCACATTTGGTTCATGTGACAGGCCAGAGTGGTAGTTACCTAATTTTACCCCTGAGAACATGCATATCACATTTCAAACCAATTGCACATGCGATTTCAGAGAAAATGATTTTCATCCAAACATGGGAAAACTTACCCCAAAAATTTCACCACACTTTGAACAATCTGACAGAGGCTAACCCTAGGATCATGCATACCAAGTTTCAAGGCAATGGGACAAGCACTTTCAAAGAAGAAGATTTTTTGACCAAAAACAGGAAAAATTGCCCCAAAATTACAACTATCAAAATTTCACCACAATTTGAACAAATCTACCTAAAGTCACCATAAAGAACCTGAATACCAAGTTTTAACCAAATCTGGCCAGAGGTTAAAGAGTTTTAGTAATATGCTGGATTTTCCCTTTTTTACCTCATTTGCATACATTTTTGACACTGACACTGACATGTTCATTTAGACAAATTCACATCCCTACCCCTGGGTGCACCTGTACACCAAATACTAAGATGGTAGTGCTACAGTTTTGGAGTTTTTGATGTGGACAGACATACATCCATACATACCAACATACATGTACATACATACGTACAGATATACAGACGCCGCCAACTTGAACCTACCATATACATTAAGCTGTCTTTGGTATATATACATATACCAAATGTGAGCTAACAAAACTGCAAGAAACGTACCATTGTTGTACTAGTAACAATAATTTGGTCAGAACCTAAGTGTGAAAGATACTGATGTATATGGCCATATTGTGTCCTCCACACAGCTTCCAGACTATATATATATATATATATATATATATATATATATATATATCCCATACTGTACATGTATGTAGGGTTACATATTCTCCATTGGAAACCAAATCACTTTTGGAGCAATGGCTGCTTTACTTACATTGGAGTCAAAGTCAATAATGCCCTGAAAATCTTCATTACATCTATAACGACATAGGTGAAGACAGGTTTTATCGTTATAGTGATTAACCCTAGCAAACGCTGATGAAGCCATTATATCAGCCATTGATCCATGTGCCAGGGTAACATCACCTATAAACTAATTTTGCTCAAATGTCATTATAGAGTAACATCATCATCATGTCATCTGTGTTGGTATGCAATCTGTGCCTGACTCATCTAAGGGACTATTCAGTTCCACTAATTTCACATTTTATTACCATTTAAATTTTTATGCATGGTAGACTGCCCTTGAGTGATTTTTAATTGCTTCTGTCCTTTTTTCCTGCCTTTCATTTGACTGTCAGCACCATGCATTATTTTCACATCAGATTCACTAGTTTGTTGATGCATGAAAAGTGGCTTGGTAGGGGGAAGGGTTGCGGGTACTAATCTGGGAGGAGTAGCTTACATGATCTGGTGATTACCCACGAAGTAAGAATCATGACTTTTTTAATATATAGTAATTTTAATTCAACTTGTCAAAACAGCTGGAATATATGTATCTGTAAATTGCTATACTGAAATCCAACAGAAATGAATATGACTTATATCATACTTCTGTTGACACGCCTGAAGCGCAGTATTTATGCACACCTTAAATATCACCTCGAGAAATTACAGTTGCTATGTGGAATGAAAATACTGAAAATATCGCCACAGGTTACCGGGGCATTATCCGTGATATTTTCCTATCACGCCCTTCCATCTTATTAATGTTTTCAATATCCCAGCACTTCACATGTCACGCCATGTGAGATAATAAAGTGTTTGCGTAGCATTTGGACTCTAACACCTGCAATGCACACTGTCTGCATTGACACTAATTATTCTAATCACATCACGCTGATATCACGCTTATCTGCCATGTTCCGACTGAGCTGATCATTCTACTCTTTTTTCATGATTGTTTTTTCATTCACCAGAAAGCTGAAAGGCATTACACTGAGGGGACTTCGGGACATGCTGAAATAAATTTACCAAGTGATTGTGATCAATAAAGGTCGGGAAACTGGAACTTGTCTTTTGCGTTTGGTTCATACAATCCTTCTGACTGGAACATCTACATGTACAGTCTGACCTGGAAAAACTGAACCATGCATCATGCAGTCATTAAACTGGGAATCAACCGCCATACTACAGTATAAACATCAACCGTAACCATAACAATGATTTATAGAAATACATGCTTTGCGTGCTCCTCCATCTGCCAGTAAATGTAACTACATTAAACACTGCGTGATCTGTTGTGAAATATGTTGGCTATCAATGCCAGAGAGAAGTACATAAAATAAATGATAAATTAAAGGAAATTTAGTTTGTAGCTGCCAAAAGCGAAATTTTGCTCCATTGAAAACATCTTATACAGATTTCTGAGGTAATTTCCCTGGAATTGGCATTTTGGATTTTTTCCAGTGCTTCACTCTGAGAAACTTTTGACAAGTGTTTTTCAAATCATGGGAGAAAAATTGGGGTCACTTGCATTTCTCTTTTTTTATTGAAAAACCCAACTGCCTGAATTTGGCCAAGATTTGCAATAAAATACGGCATCCACTTGCTGTGCTATCTCTATGGAAAAAATGAAATTGGCAATTTCTGAGAAGATGAGATGGTCAAAAACCTAATTTCTGCGCAATTCTTAAAATGAGGCCACACAAACCACAGTAAAATAGTAAAATTCTGACTGCATTTATTTTCCTTAAAAATCTGTCCCTGAGGCACTCTCAGTCTCAAAGTTATTTTATAATGTCATTCCGATCAAGCTGATTCTTTGACGTAACTCAAAATTCTCCGAGCAGAGCTCCTACTACAATGAAGTAAATAATTTAGCTTTCAGAAAATGCAGATCACAGAGACGACCTATACAGATTGGAGAAACGAGCAGACTTATTTTATATAAAAATAAGTATTACCAGGGTTCTAAAGTAGTTTAGCAAGGCTTCTCTTGGATAAAGGTGATTCCTCTGCTGAGGAAATTTTGATATGACAGCTCAAAAACCAATAACTTAATGTGTCTGAACTTTAAAAAAATCAAGCATACTGTTTTGTCAAGTTATTCTGATCATTTGACAAGAAAGCAACAGAAGAAAATATATATCCATTAAGATGCAGTCCACAAACCGCACAATGCCCTCACGGTAACATCTCTACTTGGGGAGCAAAGACAGAAATGGGCAATTCTATTGAATGTTTCTGTAAAGATTTTATCTACAATTTCATGTCACAATTCATTCTTAGACAACCCCCTGTGGCAGACTTAGGGCAGTTTAGTGTGCCACATGTGACTCTGCCCAACTGCAAATCTTAATTGCATTTGTCTTCTGAAAGTAAGTTGTTGTGTAGGCACTTAGAAGCTTTACAGAGATCTTTCTATCTCCGCCAACATCTACATACAGACTGTAGTCACAATTCCCTACGTGACAACTTTCACTAATATTGCCCAACTTCATACAGATGTATTTTTACATTTGAAATAAAATACTTTCTCTTTTGACTTTAGAAGTATTGCTTTCTTAGTCCACACAGATAACTTTGTTTGATACAATTGATAAACCAAGAACAGTTGGGAGTTGCCTTTGAAAACACTTTTTGGCCATGGGCACACTTATACACGTGATCTTTTACATGTGTGTACCACGGTGGCCTAACGTGAACCACACAGCAAAAACACGATATACAGTACCATAACATTTAAGTACTAGTAATTTATTATAAACCATGACACATACTTTCTAATGACCACGTTGCATATTTAATGGTAAAAATGTACCAAGTTTACTGATGATCCTCATTTGATAAAATTTTGACACCATGTTAAATAGAACACTAAATTTCTGCATTGATGCAGGTATATACGACAGCAAAGCTGAAATTTAACACTTATATAAAATGTTGGCACATATGTCTACCAATAATTGCTGGACATCAACTATGGATTTTACAGTGTTTTTGTGGTGTGCAGCAGTCTTGTGATGTTTTTATTCCCCATGGAACACACCATATTAGCAAGTGTTTTAAAGCTAGGAAGGCTGAATTGTGAAAATTTGAGTCCTGCACTTTAACACGCTGTCCAACATCTGTGATGATACACATTTTCAGGTTTTGTTGACAGGTCCACTTTTCACTGTTTGCATCTTTGCTGTTATCAAAACAAATACTACTATCGTACAAAATTGTTGAAAAAATAATGACACCTTGATCTATCAAACCAACTGTTCAAACACCTGTCCCCTGAGTTTACTCTTTTCACATGATAAAACACATGTCAACTCTGGTTTACAATGGGCCCAGCCCAGCACTTTCATATTGTTGGGGTCCTACAGCTGCAAGAGCCATCATTACAATCCCTAGTTTCATTCTCATGTGCGTATGCATGTGTTGCTAAGCCATTATCTTCCTGGCAGGCTAAACCTCAGATTTCTGTGAGTAAAAACATCATCTTTGTTAGTCTAACCTCCCCTTCTACTCTCACATCAATGGAAGTGTCATACCTTTACAAAGGGAATATTGATTGACACAGTAATAAGGGCTTGTTGGTCTCAATACTTAGGCTTGACATGCACGACAGGAATAAGTGTGGATATTATTTATCAGCTGTATTTGATAGATTGAACACATCTGATCCTTTCAGATGTCGTCAACTTAATCTACTTCATGGCTTTTGTTCACCAGCCATCTTTTCCTGTCTTTCATCTCTCCTTGATAAGTTTTTCTTGCTGACGTTGGAATACCATTTTCATGAATATATTTTTGGAGATCTAGGTCAGCAGGTTCAAAGTGAAACAAATCTTTTCTGTCAAGCCATTTTGCTGCAGACGCTCATCTCTGCGGATACTGCAGCTTGTGATGTATTTAAATGGTCATCCATGCTGATTGATATTGTCAAGTGAGGGCTCTGCTTCTTAACCCGTGTGCACCCATGCTTAAAATTGAACTGATGACTCTGCCAGAACAGATAATGGATCGACTGTTCCACTGGCGAGGGTAGACGGGGAAATCTGGAAACAGAGTGATGAACTTCCCAACATTTTTCCTGGATTTCAACACAATTACAAGGCTTTGCATTTTGAGGACCTTCCGGCACTTTCAAGGATCACTAATCATCGGAGCGGAGAATGTAAATTTAATTGTAAAATGAGAGAAGCCATTACATCTTTGTCAAATGACATTTGCATTAAATCTGCAGTTTTCAACGTTGATGACGATATACACGGCAAGGAGCAGCTTTCTTCTCTTTCAGGAAAGTTCATTACTAAAATCTGTTCTTAATGCAACAAATCTCTTTACAATGCTGCTATCAAAGCCTCTGTACCAATTGATTGATTTTATATTAATGTTTGAATATCGGAGTATAAGCAATTAAAATACTTTCAAGAATAGTACAAGAGATGACCGTAATCACAACATTTCAATTATTATAGCTTTTTTATGTGCAATGGCACAAACGACAGAACGAGCAATAGTGCTGATGGGTGCCATGGGATGAGTACTGTCTATGAGTATGTACACCAAAGAGAACTTTTGAAGATGAAACTTATCTTTGATAGGGAAAATCTTACATGTACATTGTGGTGATCCTGTGCACCCGACTGGAACAGTGGTTCTTGAGTTTTTGATTATTGACCACTTCAAATTCATTCAGCTCAATGCATATTTTTGCGAAAGTTTCATATTCATTTGAACAACATCCTGACGGAAATCCATGACGAACCTACATACCAAATATAAAGGTAAGTGGACAGAGGTTCACAAGTTTTTTCTGTAGATAGACAAACAGACATTCTGGTACTTACATCCAAACATAAATCCTTTTACTTACGCCCAGATGATACACTCCTTTCATTAACACTTGGTAGATCGGAGCTAAAAACCTTGTATAATATGTATGATACAGATAATATTGCTGGCTTTTGGCCTTTTGAAAGAAATAGATCCTCCAAAAAAATTCTATTTACCATCTTGTGTGTATGTTTCTCTACAAAAAAAGTATGTTTCTCTTCAACTTGACATGGTCTACAAGTGGTAATCAGTGCTGTGGTATCCAAATTCAGAGTTCTCAGTAAGTTACCGAGTATACAAAAATCCGGGACCACAACACCTTCCCTGCAAGTAAATTCACATGATCAACCACACATGTGCAAAACCAACAAATTAAGCGCTGTACTAATACTACTATGATGGTAATAATCCATTTTACAGAATTAATGTCGTCTGAAAAAAGCATGTACTGATGACAGAGACGTGAATCTTAAAATGTCACAATTCATATCAAAATTACTGAAAAAGATTTAGCTGTCCAGAAATGACCTACATGAGAATTTAATTACGCTGCCACTGCCCTTTGTCACATTTGCATGTCTTAGTTGAATGATGGAAATGCATATACACACATTTACGATCTGGATAATTATCCTGCCCATTATATTGTAGATTATTTAATATCCACACTGTCTGAGTAAAATGCCATCTAGGTAGGTTTAAAAAGTCATGCGTATATAATGTCTGGTTACTGCACTTTCTACTCGGTCTGACAGGAAGAAGCTGCAGTGACCTGACTCTTTTTCATTAAACCACTGACTTTTAAATTGTTGGGTTACTGTACAGTACTAAATAGAAGGGTATCCAGCCTCCATGCCATTGCTTTAATGAATTCTGCTGTACTGCTTGCTCTGAGTACAGATGCATGGATCACGTTTTGTCAGCCGTTGCATCACGACTTGACAGGCCCCAGTGCTATTTTTGCGGCTTCAAGTCCACTTTTAGAATACAAATGACTTCTTTTTCAGAAGCAGAGAAACTGCCGTCCAGGTACTATCAATTTCTTATCATTTCAATATGCTATATTATGCCATTTGGAGATCTCCAGGCCAGCTGGTTTCAACTAAGGAGTATACAATAGTAACCATCGATAAGGAACCATCGTGAATAGCTACTGTCAGATAATGATGAGCATGATACACGCAGTAATACATTGTTGGTTTTTTGATACAAATTCTCTATGATTGCCGCAATTTTTTTCCCCAGGCCCAGAGTTTGATTAGTGCAGGAAATTTCATGTCTATCTAATATTCTGTTATCAAAACAAAAGCATCAGAAAATTGTGATTTCAGTACAGGAGATGCAGATTGAATTATTTAGCGAAATAACTACCACACTCCCATGAGAAAATACCTGAGCAGCCCTCAAGGGAACTGTTGAAGTGCACATATATGTGAAATGGTTTAAAGATGGTCATATTTTTGAGGTTGACATGCACTGAATATTTTATGCATTTGGAAGAACCGCTATATCACTAGACTTGGTATATTACAAACATTCATGAAAAACTTTTTTGGGTTTTCAACTTCAAAAAGTAGATCTTTTATAATAAAAGATTTGCAAATACAATACTTGTAACATTAGAGCAAGATGGTTTCTATAATAGTCTTGTTCTAAAAGCATTTTGTGTAAAATAAAAAAGCACTTTGATTTAAAACAGTAAAAATTCTAACAGGTGAGCCGGAATATTATTAAGCAGATACTGCCTACTGTTGTAATTGTGTGGTGCACAGACAAATTGCCCATGTACAGGATTCATTGTCAACACCGACGCAAATTTACAAATCCATCTCTTGAAAAAGAGGTTTAAAAACATCACACACGGCAGATCATGACACATTAAGAAAGACACTAATTCTACTAAAGCTTTACACAGTAATGATTATAGAGATGTTTGTCTTGTCATTCACACGGTGTAGTAGGATGTTTACAACTAGCCTGTAACTCAGACGTCACTTCACATGTCCCTGGATTGCCTTCAAGCTAAATCGTTAAAAAGTAGGGCACCGGTGCTAATAACTCAACAACACTGTTGAACTGACAGCTGCAAAGAAGTGCTTGTCTTCTTGCCTTTATATGAATATTTGACAGGTTAAATTCAGCATAAGATTTATTGATGCTTACAAACAGATGGCATGCAAAAATGAAACCAAAGTGATACTTTTTCTGCCAGTTTAATCCTCTTTCTACCAGGCTCCATAGACAAACCATAGAAATAAATACCACTTGGGAGAAAGAGGAATAATTTTCTGACAAAAAGACCTTTTGGTGTAAAAAGTTCAAAATAACTTAAGCATCCTGGATTTTAAAAATCCTGTGCAAATTACATGTTTCACAATATTGCCCGACTACCAGAACAAGTTTTATTGATTTTGTTTACCTTCTATTGAAAGGTTGTGAGATGATGCATATATGTATTACAGCGGAAAAAAAAGGGACTGTTTGTTTGAGGACAGGTGACATTTTGCCCATCTTCATTAGGTCAAGTGGTCTCCTGCCAAGACGGTACCCTGTTTGGGCTATGTTTTTATTACATCCCTCTTTTAGATAGTTTTCACTCCACAATTTTGGTGCAAATGACGATCATATGCTTTCCTTGCATGACAGACAAAAATCCGTTAAAGAAGCAGAACGGTTTTCATCATCAAATGTTGCAGTGATATATTAAATCACTTTTATGCGATTCATCTTTTTCAGTGCATAATTTTCTGAACACCTGATTTCCTACAATTCCATCATTTTTAAATCCAGAAGTTGTCAAATTAAAAAATAGCTGTGGGTCAATTTTAGTCAAATGATGACAAGATACCATTAAATCCTGTTGGTGCATGACGATTGATATATGAGGCATGTAAAATTACAAGTAACAATTTCCATCTTAGCAATACCCTAAAACTTCTTAAAGTATTGAATTTAGGGTATATTCTTCCGATTACCCAGACAATGCAAAATACATGCAGTAATGCTTTCACATTGAGAAATCTGACACTTCATAGGCAAAGCCATGGTTCTGATACTGTGCGACCCAAGTCACCATCTGTCCCAATCACGATAAATCAAACTACGCCTATACTCAAAGATTCAGTAGTGTAATGGTCTCTGCAAACTCCATCCCCCCAACTCAAATAAAAATCTATTTAGAACCAATCAATTGTATGGTTGAGTTCATACACAGGTAACAGGACCACCCACAATGCTCAAGGAGTGGATAATAACACTCCTTATATATTCAGTAACTGGACTCAATGACTATTTAAAATAGGCTAAAACTTTCCTTTTTGCACGTTTGAGTATGTTGCTATGTAAGTTAGTTGTGGGGAGTAATTCATTTCTATGGGTTCACCACAAGAAACCAACACGAACATTTTCAGTGGCAGTTGGGGCTGGAGTCTGTCGAAACCCTGACATGACTAGATCTTTCAGTCTACACATAAATAATATCATCAGGAAAGGCTAAATAAGGAAGTTTCGAAAACTATGAGAAGACTGGGATGGAAATACATTAAAAATAAACATCATCTACATGTATTCACTTGCACATTTGTGAGCACCCTGGAACTAAGATTGGTATTTTAAATTCCTTTGCACGGAAATGAATTTTACTATTGATGTTACCTGTGAAGTCACATTACTTTCTGTTATCACTAACGTCTAATTTGATGGCCTGAAGGTCACTCTAAGTTATGACTATCTTTAAAAATTGCACACAATTCTCAAAAAAAATAGATCTAATCACACTCCTTGAGATATTACTGCTCTAAAACTGCTGACAGTGGAAGTAAATAATTGGATGACATCCTTAGGGTATAGAACCAAGCCTTTCATTTCAGTGCCTCCCAAATTACATACTTTCATCGATATCATTTTCTAATATCTTTTCCAAATATTATTTCCCAATATCTGTTACCTGTCCTGTCAGTCAAAAAAATGTCTTTTCTTCTGAACTTAACAGGTACCATTTGAGGGAGGAACCCCACACTCTTCTTTTGAAAAGGCAAGCTGGATGTGATAAGAGTCGCACAAAGGTAGATTTAATAGTATTTGGACTTCCTGTTTTCTCACTGAGATTTTTGAACAATAAATGGCACCATAGTTTGACAACCATAAGGCGTCTTCATGTATCTCTGCTAGCGGTGGCTGAATGATCACAAATTTAGGGCACTCAACGCATTCTATTCTTAGTCTGTTGTGAGCATTTCGTAAAAAGTGCGTGTTGTAGAATAAATGCATCTCAAATGAGAAACAACTTCATCAAACTATGCACAGAGATTGGTTATTGTTATCTCTTTACAGGCAGGCCACTAACGACAGGGAAATTGCCTTCCACCATGCTCTCCCTCAAGGCTAGCAGCAAATAATGGTATAGACACTGACAGGTCTGTTTACATGAAATGTGAGGAAAGGATAATGCGTCTTTCCAGTATCCTGTCACTAAAGCCTATCAGAGGTAATAGCTGGCTGCAGCCATTAGCCAAATTAAACCGATTTTCAAAATACCTGGCAAAATCTATCTGACTTAATTTTGCCACTTGGCAGGCGCGCTGAACGTGTTGTTTTTTTGTGAAGAAGAAGGTGATGCAATTTCATCAGGAGATGATGAAGGTGAAATGCGTGATTTTTTCTTGTTGAGAGGACTGACAGCTCAGAAAGTTCACACACACAAATGAAAAATAGCGTCTATTATTATTAGCCTCTTCAAAACCATGTTTTTGTATAAGCTTCAGTGTGAAGACAAGACGGTTATTCTGTCTGTACCGTAATTGCAAAAGTTCACAACAGCTAATAGGGAGCCTCCATTGCTCCTCATCCCTCTGACATCATCATCACTACGCAAGGTGCAAAAAAAAGAGGAGACATGAGACACATGACAAATATGTATTCCGACTGATTTGAAGTGCACTGATGCGACTCCAAACCAAATCGACACGCACCTTGGCAGCATAAATCCAGACAACTTGAATCACTGCTCCAATTGAACATAGGAACTTGGTTTTCAGAGTACAACAGATTTCTAATCTGTATTCCACGTACTCTCACCACATAAATGTTTAAATAAAATGTGCTCACTCACCGGGACAGATGCTGAATAAAGTTTTATTATTCTGGTCATAAAGTAGGAGGATTCTCAATGAACCTGTTCCACAGGACTTCACACACTAAATGTCAAACGTACACCGTGTGTGCTACACTCTCAAGCATTCCACTACAAAATAAGGATTTTGGCAAGACTGAAGAAGAATATACCCACTAAAAAATTTTTGCAGATCAACAGAATTATTGGGGGTAAAGTTTTTACGATACAGGATGGCCCCACCTAAGGAAACGATTATTTCCACGATAAAGGCTGAGCCAAGTTTAGCTGTAGTTTCACGCTAAACCCAGTTATAAACGCAAGAGTACATGTACACAGATCTATGAAACCTAACACGGTGAAGACTGCCCTTTGCTAATGCCGTAACTGAAGCTGTCAGCTACCATTTGATCAAGCCAAAAGAGATATATGTACATGTAGATGTATGTCACCGTTCAAGTGCAAGGCCGTCGATGCTGTTCTATAAAACCCTGATGACATGCTCTCCGCAGGCTAATCACAGCAAGCAGCTGTCTTCATTAGAAGATCCATAAAAATCTTCTTGACTGCCTTGCTAATGGACACAATTACCCTCTGCGATCTGCTCTGCTCTTCCAATGCACAAGTTTATATCTGCCACACTCACTCAAGCTGTTCTGAAACGGCAGGCTATAATCACAGAGCCAAAGAGCCATGAATAATGTTGCCGTTGGGCTCGAAGTATTTGAATTATCAGCCGATCCATGCCCCCAAGACAAAAGGCACTCCAGCATAATTTCACAGTGAGGTCTGACATATCATCCACACTAGCTGTTATATCCAGCATGTGGAAAATAGGCCTACTGAGATATTGAAAAATTCAATTAACCCGATTCATTCCCCTTCAAGGTAAGTTTAACCACACTGACAAGCTTTGTGTATAGGATAGCACTAAATTACTCATTTCGCTGAACACATGATGCAAACGTGACAGAAAGGTTTATTCATAGAGACGGACTATATGCAAAACTAAGACTGAGTGTCCTTCTGAGCAGTGACAAGAGTACCAGCAAGCCAGATCTCACCACCTTGGTGGTTCTCTGATTAATCATTGCCAAGCTGTTGTATGCCTGAAATTTTGCATTGCTTATTAAAAATATTATCTTCTGTTCAACAACATGTGATACAGAAGTGAATATATTATGCAGCTCTGAGACCGTACGAACTTTTAGCCAAAATTATATGTATGGGTTATATGATAAATTCCTGTTTGGGCAGCAATGGAAGACTTGTTTAATGTTGTCAACATTGGAAATTGTCCCAGTTAATTACGTAACAGTCTTGTTGCCATAGTTTGTAGATTTCTCTTTGTTTCTGAAAACAGACCAGTATCCAATATCTAACTAAATGCCCTAAATATATGTCATTTGGAAGACTTTAACACTCATATTACCATAGCATTATGGGGAGACCTTACACAATGTTATTGTAAAATTTGTAGAAAGTACAACATTATTCTATTACTTGTCTCTACAGTGTATTAAAAAAGTCTGTCCTTCTTTAATCATCCAATGGGCATCAGGAACAAGGGTATATTCAGTTGTTGACTCTTCTAACTCTCTTTCATTGCACAGATGTCAAACTTCTACGCAGAAAACATTGGGATCATACCATCTTTGGCAGCCAGATGGTAATACTTGCGATAAATATCATATGTCAGCACGGTGTTGTCTCCAGTATCTTATGTTCAGAGGCAACGGCTCACAGGATTAAACAACTAGTTTGGTGTAAGTCGGCACTTTGTCAAGCTGTTATCTTGATTCAGTCTTTTGCTTTGTGGATCCTTTGTCAAATTTCAAAGCTACTGACAATGACTTCACCTTTCAGGGGACAGATTTTCTGATTCTTATACGATTACAGTACTCTTTTGGTCTGCTCTTGCAGGGGTTCATTTTGAAGCTCATAGAGGAGATGATGTTTTCATCAGTTTATTTTTGTGAAGATAGAAATATTTTCCCCAATAATCTTAACACAGGGACGGCAGTAAGTTTTAATTTTAAATGCTGGTAGATCTTAGGTATCTTTATTTAGGGGCCGTCGATAATAAAAGCTGACGCACGAGAAACGTAATTCCTTCATTTTACTTGAAACCCCCTCCCTCCCCATTCAAAACGAAAGTTCTTATGCGAAATCAACTTCATATTATGATGCTGTTTCTGACAACCCACATGCACATACATGCACGCCTATGAAAAACACCGGAAGTTCACATTAATTACTAAACCTCCACTTTACGCGTTTCACTATTTAAGACACAGAACATTTTAAAGTATTTTGCATGTAGGAAAATGTTTCATGTATATGTTTCACGTTGAAAAAACTTACAAGTTTTATTTCACATTTATGTCTTTTCGTTGTCTTTTTGTCTCCGTATTTTGTTGTCATTCTGTTCTCGAATATAGTATTGCAAGATAGTATTGCACTTCGAAAACAATAGACGAAAATCCTTATGCGATTTTGACGCACACAAAACGAATGAGCTTTTACCCCCCTCCCCCTAAACGAAAGAATTACGTTTGTAGTGCGTCAGCTTTTATTATCGACGGCCCCTTACTTGTATCAAATTTTGCTCAGTAACCCCCAATTTTTATTCTTGATTTTGAAAGTGAAAGGTTTTAAGTAGCTTTGAGGAAAGCTTTTAGGCCCAAACTATCAACTATACATACTAGAACTTACTGGTACCAGTTCAATGGCTCATTGAACTGTTATCTGACCCGGTATACAAAAATGATGAGATTTTTACCAATTGAGGCAATCTACCAAGGAAAGGCTAAGGGAAGATTCACCAAGGAGTTCATAATAATCAACTTCCATGAAAATTATACTTCATTCAAACCAGTCATGACTCTTTAGCATCTTTCCTTCATATTTCTTTCCTTTCACGTGATTAGTAATACACGGCTGGTGATATTTCAAAAGGAATGAAGATGTAAGCCTTGGGGTACATGTCAACATTTAATTTGGTGCTCCCCTTGCACAAAGGATGAATGCACTTTCCCATGAAAAAGATAAATGTATGGCGCCATGCCTTGATAGCTAAAGTTTCACCAAAGATCAGACGAGTTAATCCATGAAGTTTTCCATGCTGGCTGCTGAACCCCCATTGCACTTAACCAGCTCTTTACACTTTGATGCGACTTCATGTCTGGTTTTCTTTTGCAAACTTGTGCTATGTCAAGTGGGTGTGCAATGGTGTAACCCCAGGCCATGTCTGAAGACCTTCTCCGCTCAGAAAGTGTTGAGGAAACAGAACAAACCTTGCATGTATACTTGTCCAGTGAGAAACAGTGATCAGTAGAGCAATACAGAGCATGCTGACAATTACGCTTGCACTGCTTTGTACATGTATTTGCAATTGCAGACACAAATCCTGTTCATTCCACTGTTAAAAGGATTCAGAGTTCTGAAGATGGAACATGGCTTGGGGACAGATATGTAAATTCTAAAACTTTTACAATACGTTTTTGGTCTACCACTGGTGGGGGTGGGGGCCTCATTTTGAAGCCTATGGATTAAATAAAGTTTTCACCGGCTTATTATTGTTAAAATCAACATTTAAACTTTTCTCCATAGAGTTGTCACATGATTATATATTAGCTATTTTCAATCCAAAGCACAGGTAAATATTGGGAAATTTGTTTTTCCAGACCTAAATTTTGCATGGTGCCCCTTATTTTAATTCCTGATTTCGAAAGGAATTGTTTGAACTTTTCTTATGGGAAGTTTGAGCAAAAGTTTTAGTCTTTCAATTTGGAGATGCACACGTACATGTACAACCTTAAAGCCATGATGTATGCTTCAAGGAATTCTATGAAATCTTCCTGAGTGAATATCTCCTTTCAGTAAACATTTAACAATCTCGCAGTTGGGTAGGGTTTGGCCTTCAACTTTAACATTTTAAACATCTTGTTATAAGTGTTGTCATCGCCATGTGGCAAGTTTTTCTCGTTCACCTGAAGATTTGATTGATAGTTTCAAAGCACCTGTCTATTAACTGTATTGGATACTCTTGACCACTTGGAGCGCTTTGGCATAGCAACGACCTTCTCAACATCTGCCAACAAATCTCAAATTTTGAACTACCTTGCTGTGAGTCGTAAAAGCCACATTACCAAAGTGAATCAAACAACCTAGCAATAAACCTGGATAGACAAATTAGTGGGCGCACCTCATAACATGCCCCGGGTGATGGACATGTCCGACAGAGACTCCCTGTACATGTAAACCAATTCCTGTTTTTATGACAGAAGAAAATGTGTCAATCAGTGTACGGTTCTGAAAACCTTTACCCTGAAATGCCTGCCTGAGCCATTTTCAAAGCAACACAGCTAGTTTATTCATGTAAATCACCAACCAAGAAAAATTCAACACAGGTTCTTTCTGACCCGTAAATATCAGATATCAAAACAAAGCAACAATCACTTAATGTACATTTCAAGCACGTAAATTCACTTTTATGAGCATATCTGATCAATGGGCTATCAAGTCAAAAGAGAACAGTACTGTATTCAGATTTAACATTGTTGATCAAGTTGTGCAAAAGTTGCCATACTGATGCATGCACCAATGATGACAAGTGCACGTATATTTGCATGTATAAGCAGAAATTCTACGTTGCTGTACACATAAAATTTAGATGAACTGTGTTACTCCTACGTTAACCCTTTGAGCACTGTAATTTTTTCCCGCTAAAATATCAAGGCAACATTTTACCAATTTTTATGAATTTTTCAGTAATTTTTTTCATAGCTTTGGACCAAATGGACTGAAGTTTCCGGAGACTGAAGTTTTTGACCAAAATTTTGGGGAAAATCTGAAACAAATAATATCTAGATCTAAAATTAATTGTTAGAGATATATTCTATAAGGCAACAAAAGACATCTTTGGCATTCAAAAGATTTTAATGTGCACAGGTACAACTACATCGCAGAACACAATGGGGTAAAACCAAAGGCAGAGGGCATGAAAGGGATGTCGCCTGTTCCTCTGCAAAATGTTGATTCTTGAGTCAACATGCCACTGTGTAACTTGCAAAACTACTTGCACAGTAAACAGGCTGGCTGAAACCTAAAACTATCAGATGTTAATACATAACTGTACTCGGAGAAGCATATTATGCAGGGAGGGAGAACAAGCAAAAGGTTTGCATTTGTTTCTACAGAGATGTGATGTTAAAAGAAACGTTCCACGCAAATGATTCCGCAAAACAGGATATTTTTTTCATTGAAAGACAGACAACTCATTTGTTCATCCAATCGTTTTCGTCTTTGTGAGCCTAAGTAAAAGAATGGTAATTGTGACAGACAGGACCATGAAACAGAACAGCGGTGAAAAGGTAAAAAGGGGGTATAATCACCATTAATTGATATCCTTTTAGTTGTTGTTATATTGTGCCAAATTATTTCATGGTACACTGCTTAAAAGCAAAACCTTGTTTGGTATTGAGTTTGAAAATGTTTTGTGAGGAAAATAATGTGTTCTATGCCATATAATGCTACTTTTACAATTTTTTTTTGCACATAAACTTAATATCAGGTAAATTTGTGAGTCTTGTTTTATCACCTTCCATTAAGATGTGGATATCAGTATCTTTGTCTCACTTATTTGAAAGAAAAACCAAAATGAGATCAAATTCAGTGAGTGTGCCCCCTTTTCAGAAATCTCACCTCCATTGCCTGTCAGACAGGGAGCCCCCTAGGATCAGGAGAGCACAGGAGAGAAAGAAGAAAGCTAATTATAGTAGATATGTTAGTTTGGAAATACTAAGGATAACAGGAGATGAAGAGAAATGTAGATGCAGTTTCTGAGAAGTTCAACGCCGTGGAGAGCTGTAATTCTTAGAAAGTTAGTCACACAGAAACAGTAAGTTTTTCAAAAGCAAATGACGATGACAAGGGAACATATGTAAGTATTATTGTGCAAGTTTCGTTCCACAAAATACACGTTTATTGCAGACCACATATTTATAAGTGGAATAGGTGATGCTGCATTAAAATAACACCAAACTCTGTGTTGGTGCTGAAATCCCACCATTTTTTGGATGCGTCAATTCAAGCTGCCACTCCTGTTATGCCACACTGTGAACATTAGAGTTGCAGCAGCAAATCTTAGTCTGTGACATAGGGGTTCTCAATCCCTGCTACAAATTGCTTCCTCCCCTTAGATTGAAACATCGCATTGAAAAAAGCACGCATGAAGGATACCTCAACCTGTACAAACATTTTTCAAGGATCAGGAAAGGGTTTTGAATGAAAATATCACCTTGCAGGAGTGTTTTTCTCAGGTGGGGGAAGGGAAAATACATGTATGTTGGGGAGAAAGGTTTGCTCAGCAGATATTACAGTTTTAAGGATAATTTAGAAAACAGATGGAATGGAATTGTCTATTGATGGAATTGAATTGTCTATTGATCCCTCACTCTTTTTGAGTGGAATAATTGTAATATTGGGTCCTACACTGATACACTGTACTTTAGATTTGTTCCGAAGGGGATAGGAAGGAGGGACAGTGTGGTATTTAGAAACTCAATCTTTTCACATACACACACACACAAACACCTGTACACTCTACCTGTGGTTTAACATGATTACATTCTTTAAAACACCAAAATAACGTGATCATAGTCACTGCTAGGAAACATGGTATCAGCAAGAATCCATCTTTGAAACAGACTGTGAGCCACACATATACAGTATGATTTCTAGTCACTGTTAATTGCCCAGTTAATGTTGCACTATAAAAGTACCACAATAAAGTCAGAAAGAGGGTCACAACCAAAAATCTTCATTCATGGTACAGGATATCAAAATGAAAATTAAACTGACTTTGAAAAAAAACTTTCTGCTGGTTACTACTTCAAGGGTAAAAAATATCCACTGCCATCAAATTGCACATATTAATGCAAGCAGAAATCCATATTTTGTCAAGGTTGAAGACTTCCTCCATGCCTAAGGACTGTCTAGTTCATTGATGGAAAGGATGTTCTTTATCCTTGAGGTAATATCGATGTACTACAACAGAAGGAAATGTTTTTTGCAAATTTAGTCCTAGTGGCGTTTTGATATCCTGTATCTTGAACAAAGAGTTCCGAGATGTGACCCTTTTACTGACTTCCTTATGAAACTCCATGTGGCGGTGACTTGAGGCTTGACGCCAAGTATCACGACTGTGAACACTAACACTACAGAACATCAAACACACATCATCCACGCCTACATCTACTGAATGAGGTGACAGACTTGCGTGCACGTTCAAGTGTGACAACAGAGGAGAGGATATGTCAATAGATTCTTTTAGCCATGGCTGCTGTAGAGTACAGCACAGCATGGAAAAAAGAAATCTACTTCACATTCATGCAAATGTCGACGTTTCCATGAGTTCTTATATACAATGGTATCTTTGTCAAACTACAGAAGCTGTTACAATATTAGTAATGTCAAGTTCTACATCTCACATCATGGTATTATGAATTTCTTGTATTATCAATTGCAATAACACAATTTAAATCTTTATATATTTCGATATGTTGTAATATGTGCTGGGCATCCCTTTGCTTTTCACCTGTTCAGCCGAATACCCAATACACAAGTCCACAATAACCATTAGTAACAATGAGTAGGGGCAAAACAATGGTCACACGAAAGGGTTAAATATTAAAGTGTCCAAGCAGAGCTCCTTATCCAAACAATAACATGATTTCCCGGGAGAGCACAAGATTTTTTTACACTTGTCATCATAACAGCATTTGACCAAAAAAAAATCGAATGTCAAATCTTTTTTGATCTTCAGGCACTACTAAGTCGGGCTGGATTTTGGTTCTCGGTAGTTTTGCATGCAGTATGCAGTGTCATTTGCATGGATGTTGCGATGTCACAGCATACAATTTACATGGCAGAGCCAAGCTCCTGGATCTTGGCCCTTATGAATAACACAAATCCCACAAGTAAAGTAAACGATGTGACACATGATCCGGATTATCAGTGATGAAAGTCCAAACCTATGCGTACAGTAAACAATCGATTATTTGAACCTCTGGAAATAGCAATTTTGTTTGGATATGCGAACAGTTTGGTTCTTCAATCAGATGCACAGTCGAAGATTTTTTCTGTATCGGAAATGTGCAGGCCTACATATACATTGCATAAGCTGGATCTAACTTTAGTATGCTGAAAAATTGAAACACAGTTCATTTACTTGCAATATTCAAGAACTATTCAACATTTATTTGGAAATTTTGAAAAAAATTGAAAAATGAATGTTGGCTAATGTATCACAAAATGTTGGATGATAAACTGCTGTTCTGAAGAAAGCACTGAAACACAGACCTAGCATACAGAGCCTAGAATAAGATGTTTACAATTAATTTTCTTCCTCCTAGGTGTTGAGAAATGGTCAAAAAATAAGCCCATACTGGTCAGGCATAATTATGGCAGACCTTGTTGCACAGTCGACATGTCCACAACTGGACCTTTCCATTGCAGTTGAGTTTTTATCTGTACAATACTTCTGTTGATAAACAGGCAAACTGTTGACAACAGCATTCTGACCGATTGAGCCGCAATGCTTATTTTCACGGACGCAAAATTTGTTCAGTTGTCTTTTGTTGCAACTGCTATTTTCACTTCTTTTTTTTCTCTGCCGATTTTGAGAATTTCGATGTATGTTCAAACAACTTTTTGACAGCAAGACCGTTTCAAACTATTCATGATCAATGCGATTAGGGCGACACTACTGAACATCTATTAAGGACAAGCTGAACACATGCATGACTTGGCAATTACTTGGTAACAATGGCTTGGCAACAATGACTTGGCAACAATGCAGACATAAAAGTCAGCACTGTAAGGTAGAGAGTGGCAACAAAGACTTGGCAACAATGCAGACATAACAGTCAGCACTGTAAGGTAGAGAGTGGCAACAATGACTTGGCAACAATGCAGACATAACAGTCAGCACTGTAAGGTAGAGAGTGGCAACAATTACTTGGCAACAATGCAGACATAACAGTCAGCACTGTAAGGTAGAGAGTAGTGGTTGATCACTTACAAATCTCCATGACTTTCATCTGACGTTACTTTCCAATTGTGAAAAGAATTTTTGCACCTTTTTATGACTGGTAATGGGTTAATATTTTCTTCATCTTGACGATTTAACATTTAAGGGGGTTACACTCACAAAGCTTGATTAGAGTTCAAAGACCATCCAGCTGGGCCCTATCTGGCGGAAATGAGACCCTGATCTGAAAGACCGGTCCTCAAGATGTCACACATTGATCAAACGTGTCATCACTGTACCGGAAAAAGAATGATCTTTCGACAACTCATCGATCAAGTTTCCTTCAAGACATGTGACTATTGAAATCAATTTATTTCAAACTATATAAAGTAACAGAAGCAAGAACCTCAATCAGGATCACAATCAATGTGGATTCTGAAAATTAATGGAACATTCAAATTTTGAGGGGACATAGAGCCAGTTCAGAAGACCAAACAATTTGGAAAACTTACGGTTCAGATAATCAATGATTACTGTACTTGAAAGGCTGGCCTTTAAATTGATGTTAACATTAAGGCAAAAGGTTAAAGAAGGTGTGAATAGCATCTTCAGATACACTTCAGAAAGGTGTAAACTTTTTGCGACACTTACTAAAGATGTGAAAAGGTCAACTGTGTTAACATCATGCCCACTCCCTACTTTTACATGCACTTGGTGATGACAAATCAATCATATGGCATGACTTGAAAATCAAAATGGACATATCTGATCATCAGGCCATGAAAATTGATTTTCAAATTTTACAGTGGTAGATCTGCATGGACACTTTATAACACCTGTAACCCTTTTCCTGCCAAGTCCATATTTCACCACCAGGTCAAGATGGTTAAAATTAATGAAACACAACGTATTCCATATGATGTACATGTATTTTAACATAATACTGTACATTTGAAGGCTGTTGAAAACATAATACTGTAAAGTTGATTTTTTTTGGACAAACGATGCTATAACATACCAAGCCAAGTGGGTGAAAATGCGTTATTTTTTGGCTCAATACCGCTTTTTACTGACTTGGCTGATGGGAAAGTGATACAGTTATTACTGTCTGGCAGGAAAAGGGATACACAGGTCCACAATCAGCATTGACAACACCGGGTATGGACTAAACCATGGTGGTGAAAGGGTTATATTAAAGGGAATTGTTGCAAAATTGGGCTATTATTATATTTGGCTTGTTTTGGATTGAACACTGAGAATGATCAGCTGATAAGTAATTAACATAAGAAATGTACCCCTACTCTATATACAAAGAACTATGACTTGATCAAACACAAAAGCAAGCAATGTGTGTTGAATATCATACATGCAAGTGCATATACTAAAACTTGCATTCTGTTAGTTTGGTTCTGCATGTCAACTTTGTTTAATTCCTTGTATTCTCTTCAAGAGATTATGAGAAAGAGTAAACACATATGACATACAGTATATTGGAAGTTTTCCTATAATGAATGCAATTTCAATCAAAGAAGTCTTTACTCTTGATTCAAAGATTGAAAAGCAGTCAAATGGAAAATTGAGAAAGCATCAGCATACATATGGTATTTTTAATAGCAAGACCTCCAGGCAGGGTAGAAAGTTTCTAAGTACAATAAAAATAAAGTTCTGCAATAGTATGTAGTTCTTTTGTAATGAAGAATTTTCTGGGCTGATCAGTGATATGTTGATTGAGCAAGAGAAATATTTCTGTATTTCATTAACGGGTTGGTGTATAATCAATTTTGAGTTTTTATCCCTAATCTGACACACTACAAATAAAGTACATTTTAAATCCCGGCAACTACAACATGGCAAACACTCCACACTGTAAGGGTTGCTTCAACTACTGAGGGCTTAGTGATACAAAATTCAAAATATCAATAGACACACAAGCCACACAACATGGTACAGTATTTTTCCTATCCCCCCACAACAGAACAGCTGTCATGGTATTCTTTGTACACACTCCAGAGACAGACATGGGCATACATTGTTGGCAATTTGCTGTTGATAGAATATGCTTGTTTCAGATTGCTCGGCTACAAGGAATATTAATGGGTCTCCTTGTCACAGCTGTGACAAAAAACATGTTACGGATGCTAGTAAATAAGGAAAGCTGATGGGTACATTGAAACATTCAGGGTGGGTGATGAACTATCAAGAGCGCCTTAAAAACTTATTTGTGCTGCACAATTCCTTCAACTGTAAATAAATCTGTCTACTTCTGAAGTACAGCGCTGTCATCTAATTTAAACTGATCTTGCATTCAACAACCGTACCTTGTATCTAGAGTCAGACAGAATTCAGAATATGGCACCAGACGTTCAGCCTGGCAGGGCAAAGCCCTCCTTTTGTGGGTCAAACAGCGCTTACCAGTATCACAGGAGATTTGAGAAATTAAGATTTTACGCAAAATTGTGAAGGTTTGAGGAGAATAAAGAACAGTGTGTACAGGAAATACCACAACAGCAACATATTTACATCACAGGCATGCCCACGTACATGCACACGTACATGCACACACACACACACACACACACACACACACACACACACACACACACACAAAGCCTACTAATCTAATAAGCTGCTGCTTTAAGTTCCCTGCATCAATAATTAATAGAAAATATGATAGAATATATATATATAAGATGAGGTTACATACGCATGCCACACAGCTTTTCTGGCAGTGAGGTTTAGGAAGATGTACTTGCCTTGACATGTATACCATTCTTCAACATGGCGGACCTAAGAATCAGAGCCTGCAAAAGTTGAAAGACAAAGAATAATATAGAGATACCAGTGAGACCACTTGCAGACAAATGGAACAAGTTGTAACACAATGAGTCTCCTTGAAGCCACTTATATATGTACTGATGATTATTTCAATAATAATTCAATTAGTAGTAGTACATTCCCCTATCTGAAATTGAGATATTGTATTAATTTCATTTTTCCAAAAAAAATGTCAAAGAAATCAGCTTACATGTACACATTTCAGTGATGTTTTATATATCAGCTATGTGGGCTGTACAACATTGACCAAATGAAGGCACATGTACACATGTATTGTACGCATTGCCTAAAATTGCCGATGTTGCCTAAATTGAGCAACAGTCTTATAGGAGGTATTGAAGCAAATTCACATGTGAGAAAATTAAATGTGGTTTTCCAATGGGAAAATTTTCTCCACAGAGGTACAGAGTTTCTGGGTATTTAGGGAGAATATAATTTAGGGCAACTTTTCTCCAAGGTAATAACATACAACTCTGACAGGTAATTTTCTGCTTGTGAAAAGAAGTCGCGTTCACGATTTTCTTCTTTATAGAGTAAACGATGTATTGTCAGTTTAGGTGTAGGTGTACATGTTTTGCTTGAAATTGGTCACGAGGATATGAATATAATTCACTTTTACTACACACATATGCATAAAAAAGCTGCCATATGATTTCAATGGCTCATATTTTCACCCACACACAATACGACTGAGAGCTACTTGAACAGAACCAAAAGTTTCTTTCAGCAGGACGTTCACAGTAAATGACATGTTGTTGTAGTTACTAGGACAGTTTCTGACTAAGAGTCTTGTTCTATCTATAGCTGACAAATGCTATTTGTCATTTTCCCTACTTGAAGTTCCCTACAGAGGGCTAGAAAACAGGTAATAGCGTGCACTGACTTTCAATCTATATTCCAATATCACACCCCTTCACGATTTCATTTCAAATGTATTTTGTATATTTACAAGGTACAAAACCAAACCAAGGTAAGCAAATGTACGTCATATATATCTAAAAAATAATGCAATACTTAGAAGTGTTTCAATCAAAATGACATCCTAGAATGTTCACACTAGAATGCTGGCACTTTTGCAAATGGGTGTAATATCATACATGGTATTTATCTCGGTCAATTCAAAGGACCTATCTGAAAAACACTGGGTCCAAACTTTCATGATGAAAACGATGGAGTTTTCCTAGGGGGCCTCCTACAGCTTTTGAAATGAGTGGAGCCGCTAGGAATACTAGTATGTTGATTTCTAAAATTGTCAAGCAATGTGAAATGAGAGTAGGGGCCATTTGCCACCATGGAAATCATTTCAAGATACAGTAAAGAGCTGAAGAAAAGTAGTGAGTCTATTCATGTTTTCAACAAACCTTGGAATGTTTTGAATCTGAAAACCCCTAATGACATTGACATGGTTTTCTCCAACCTTGTACCATTCAAAGGTTTTTCAACTTTTCTTTGTGTCAGCCTTCTACATTACATTTTTGAGATGAATTTTTCTCAGAAGGAAACTCTATTGAATCAATGTTCCTTTATTGTGGTTTTGGGGAGGGGACCATTTGGTTAGAAAGGAAAGCACAACTAATGACTGTTTTGTGACCACTTGCGGCAAAATAACATTTTCTGTCTGACACCTCAGAACTTGTGTTGAGGAAGGGCTCTCTATGGCATCACGACTCTGTCACCATGTGTTCAACATATGTGATATTGCTGACGGTACATTTTTTAATGAGCACAGTCTTCTTGTCCATGAGATCTGCCATGATTTCATGGCAGGCATAGACATCATCGGTTTGCGCTGTACAGTACACTCAAATCTCTGTGATCATGAAATGGTGTTCAAAGCATGTATTTACTGGTAGAAACATTTCCATGTGAGCAGGCATCTCTTTTTCCTTTTCAGTGCATTTTTATCAAAGTTACCGTCTTACTTGTAACCAGCCAGTGACAGGGGCAGTGATGTAATGATGACATCATCTTTGTCGATGGGATTTGGCATTTCTGAACAAATATAATTTTTTTCATGTTTTCTCCTGAATGTTGCAATTTAAGGTAGTATGCACCTCGAAAGTGAAAGACTTAAACTTTTGCTCTAACTTTCCTCAAGGGATCTTTCAATCATTCTCTTTCAAAATCAAGAATAAAAATAGGGGGTCACCGTGCAAATTTTGCTACTAGAGAAACAAATTACCCAAGATTTACCGATATTAGAAATTCAATATGGCCGCCATCCCTGTGTTAACTCTATGAAGAAAAATAAAAATTTTCGATTTTCACGTGACATTTTGTCAAAAAAATTGTCTCGATAAGTTATCCCTGTATACCAAAAATCAGACATCTAGCTCTATTGGCTCGCTCAAAATTAGATATGCACATAATTAATGACATACAATATGTGGCGTCATAAGGTGTCCCATCATACCGAATATGAAGGGTGTAGCACTTGTGGTTACCGAGTTATGGACAAATATGCATATTTGAGGTCAAAGGTCATTGAGGTAACGTGACATTTTGTAAAAAAATTCTATTGCTAAGTTATCCTTATATACCAAAAATCAGACCTCTAGCTGTATTGGTTCGCTGAAAATTAGATATGTGCATAATTAATGAGGTTCAATATGTGGCGTCATAAGCTGTCATACCAAATATGAAGAGTGTAGCACTTGTGGTTACTGAGTGATGCACAAATATGTATATTTTAGGTAAAGGTCATTGAGGTCACGTGACATTTTGTCAAAAAATTGTATTGCAAAGTTATCCCTACGTACCAAAAATCAGACCTCTAGCTCTATTGGCTCGCTCAAAATTTGATATGCACATAATTAATGACGTACAATATGTGGCGTCATAGGGTGTCCCATCATACCATATATGAAAGGTTTAGCACTTGTGGTTACTGAGTTATGGACAAATATGTATATTCGAGGTCAAAGGTCACCAAGGTCACGTGACATTTTGTCAAAGTGTCTGAGATATCTGCGTGAACGGATGGACTCATGGATGGACTCAGGACGGACATGACCCAATCTATAAGCCCTCTAGACTTTATCTGTGGGGACTAAAAACTGTGTCACTGCATCCTTTTTGCAATATGAATACGATGAGAAACTAAATTTTTATTTTTCCTGGCCTTATACATGGGAGTCTATGGACTGCCTATACATGGGAGTCTATGGACTGCCTTATACATGGGAGTCTATGGACTGCCTTATACATGGGAGTCTATGGAGGTGAAAACTAAAAAGTCCTCTAACACGGCCAAATTTGATCGCATTGTGAAACAAATCGACGTGCATCTGTATGAGGTACGGTACTATCCTTGTACTAAGTTTGAACGAAATCGCTCCAGGCGTCTCTGAGATATCTGCGTGAACGGACGGACGGACGGACATGACCAAACCTATAAGTCCCCCCGGACGGTGTCCGTGGGGACTAACTAAAGCAGCATCGATGGCTTCCAATATGCATTTTGGGGTTCAATCAGTCTGCCATCGTTTGAAACCTTTAAATTTAGGGTATGGACGAGGATAGCCAATCATAGCACCGCTACATTTAAATCACCTTCTGCTGTTGTAAGAAAGTGCTGGTTTCATGTTGAAAGTCAGAAATCGCACCCAAAAATGCACAGAAGATTGTTTTTGATGCAAACAGGATAACAGGTTTAAATTCATAGATATATTGGAAGCAATCAATGATGGTTCATTGAATAAATTGTGGCTTTTTGTGAGGGAAATCCCTCTCCAAACTTAGCAATATAGTTTATAGCAGCCATTCTGTTTCCCAACTTCCTATATTTCTAATGCATACCACAGTGATCATCCCTGAGTATCGAACCACAAGTGACAATGCCTGACATTGTTTAAAATCAACTTTCTTGTCCTATTCCCAAAATATCTCAAAATGTCTTATGGTCAACTTATCAATGTATAACCTCTATTAACTTGTAAATAGTGTCCAATTTTCACATAACAACAGACAGAGACTTTCAGTCTGGACTAGAATTCCTTCGTCAACTACAACACAGTATACTGTACATTGTATGTATACTGTATAACTGTATAACTGTATTGAGGCTAGCAGGATGATTTGAATCACAGAGAGAAACCCTTAAATAGTGTACCATTAGAGCTGCATGTGGACTGAACAGATGTCCAAACTGCATGTATACATAAGAAAATTTCCTCAAACGTGTCGAAAGGTTATTGTGAGGTATTATTAGCACTTACAGATTTGCTGTGAAGCAGAAAATTTTATCTTTCATAGCTTGTATTATGCCCAGCTGACAAAAAAAAAGAAATTTATAAATTCGCCAGATGCAAAGACCTTCATAGTGTACAGTGAACACACAAGAAAACTTATAGAGAATGATGTACAAGTTATTATAGAGAGAGAATGTTAATAGACACGATGATATGGTTCACAGCACAGTCAATTCAAGCTTTCAATTATCTTAGTCCCGCACAGTAGGAGAGGAGCAAGAAATTATTATTGTCACTTCTAGCTTTCAAATATCCTTGATGTTTCAAGTTATTACAAAATCAGTAAGAAATACGACCTGAATGGCCCGACTTGAGAGCTATTACGGCTAGATAATGGACTCGATTACAATAACTTTTTTTCTCAAGCGCTAAAAATAGAGCAGTACAAATCTGAAAGTGTCAGTTGTGAGGATTCCAGAACGGACTACATACATGGGTTTCAAGAATGGCAATTACCGATTCTTATGCAAGAAGACATTCCTGGAAAAAAGACTTGCAAGAGACAGATTGGCTCTGCTCACACACGAATCCCCATATCACGCAAAACTCCAAATCTCACAAACGTACATGTACAGATGTGCCATGACACTAGAAATGTGAATTCTGCACAACATAACATGCACACAGAGTGTGAAGACTACCTCAAATAAACCCATTTGTCACTATGACAAGGACTGAACATGGGGAAAGGATCAACTGTAGCCTACAATGTCAGATTTAAACAATCTACAAAGCTTCGTGTGTGTACAAATTGTGACTCAAGCCAACAGGCATCCTATCAGTTAGGAGTTCCAATTTTTGACTTTCTTGTGAGATCCTGAGGATTCTGGTAAATTAATTCCACTTGCATGGGTGAACATTAATTACTCTTCAGTTCAAGCTATTGTGATTAAATTTGGATGCACTGAGGAGTCCTGTGGATATGAAGTACATGCAAGAGGTTACCATCTTCTTGGATTCAATGCATCAGACCAGAACTTTTAGAAAGAGTTTAGCCATTATACAGGTGCCATCTCCACACAGAGATGGTAGGGTAGTGTGGCAGGAGTGTAAAGTGGATAATGCTAACCAAACTAGAGGGTCTCCGAGTCGTTGACCACGCGCTCCCACCAATCTCTGCCACAGGCAAATTTAAATATTCCAAACTGGGACTTCTTTAAGTCCTGTGCATGCCCAACTGGTTCAATAAACGTGGCGGACATCTCAGATTTTGATAGGCGCTGTCCAGCTAGAAATTGCCTTTTCCGTACACTGGTAAAAACAATACATATACACCAGTAAAAATAACACATAATCTGCTATACTTTGACAATGGTGTCTGTAAAGTTGACAGCCTTTGGGGTATACATTTTAAATCATCAATTCACATTCATGTAGCCTAGAGCAAGGCCTATGTTTTGTAAGTGTTCGTGGAATCAAGCATCGACACTGAAACTGGTGTGTTCTTCATTTATCTAATTTTTGTAGGTTCACAGTATTGTATATAAAAGAGACAGAACATGCATATTTTGGAAAACGTGCAATATCCAAAAAGTAGGTGTAAAATGTCGCCAGTGGCAGAGAAGTGTGGCTAATGCTGAGACTCCCTAACTATCCAATTTCTGTACGGCGAATGATACAGATGGTTATGTGAGACATGATTTCTTTCAAGATCGTACAACACAGCATAAATGCATACACAAATATTTGTTTGTTTTTTAGCTGTTCTTTTTTATTTTACAAATTTTATCCTTCTATACTTATAAGTCTGCCATAGCGCCTCCCGCCACCCCCGCCCCCAACCCACCCAATACATCATTCTGGAGCTTGAAGACACTATTGAATGACACGATGGGTAGTACGGAAGTTGCACACATGTTATGTAGATCTCTTTACCACAGACAAGACTTTTCAAGTTTTGAGTCTTCATATAAACTATGTGAAAACAACATCATCATGCAGGCAATCACAAAATCTTTAATTTCATGACCGTTTTTGAAAGAAACCGTAATGAAGTTGTTTACCATTGTTAACTTCAAGACTGTTCTTGAAAGGAACTACATGTAATAAATTTGTTCATCAATGGGTTAATTTACATCAAATAAGATGAATGTCTGTAACTGTAAAATCTATATTGAAAGTAATGAAGCGCCCAGACGGGGGAAGTGATTTCCAGTTTACTGTCTGACTGATTGATTGATGCTCATTCTACAAGAAGAAATGCATGCCTGACAGCTGTAAACATCTAATTGTTACAGTGTGTTCTCTAGTGTACGATCATTGCATCAGTCCCCACAGATTCAATCTAAATCCCCTTACATGTAAACTTACACAAATGCAGGGCATGTCACCCTCTACATTGAGATCCTGACATACTCACAAAATTGGTAGTGGCATCCCTACGCCATGATTGTGGCCTGTGATGTAACATCACATAGTTGGTTAAACTCACAAACTGCCAAACTAGCTTCTGATCTGCAGAAGCTGAAGGACTATCATCTTGATTTTGCCTTCAGTTGAAAAGACTGGTTTGATCTCGTATGAATGAAGTGTGAATAATTTAAGTAAGCTTCTATTGTATTAACCCTTTGAGTGCTGTATTTTTTCCCACCAAAATTTTGATGCAACATTTTACCAATTTTTATGAACTTTTCTGTAATTTTTGTGAGAATTTTGGACCAAATGAACTCCACATTCCATAAGCCACAGTTTTTTATAAAAATTTTGGCAAAAATGTAACAAAAAGTGACATGGGTATATTTTATAAGGGTGACAAAAAATGACTTTGGTGCTCAAAGGGTAAGAATTTTCTACATGGATAAGAGCAAGGAACAAAACTAATAATTTGATATTTGATCCACACTCTAACCTTCTATGATTTTCTAATTAATGCATAGAAAAACCTGAATTTGCATAGAAGCTTAAATTTGCATAATTTATTATGGTCCCTTTCCATCAGAACCAACTACCCTCAAATTTCCAAGCAGAAACACATTACTCAATATTTACTGACACTGAAATCCAAAATGGCTGCCATGCCTGTGTTAACTCTATGGAGGAAGTTTTACTTTTCGATTTTCATAAAAGTAAGCCAATTAAAACTTTATTAATTCCATGAGCTTTAAAATGATCGATCCCCCACTAGTGGTAGACCAAACAAGCAACCTAGCAGCCGATATAGCTCCACTATGGTATATAAGATAATTCAGATAATCAATACGGTTGGTTTGTCAGACCTTGTCAAGTATTGTGCCACAGAACTACCACACGGACTGTGCTCTTATATTTGGGGAGGGGGGGGGGGGGCGCGAGGAGAGTGAGGGACTACCATCTATACCCTGGCGTGTGCTGACTAAGTTAAAAGCCATGTCTGAACAGAATCAATTGATTATGATTTCTGATTTACAATAAAGTCAAGCATTTTGTGGTTTAAGTAAGTTTTAGATGATTTAGAGAAAATTCAAATGTATGTATTTCCTCAGAATAATTTCACCTCCAGATAGAACGTAGGATTTATGGAACAAATACATAGTTTAACTTTGGCTATTATTGAACTAGACTTGGTGCAAACACTTTTGAGACACTGAGTGAGATGAATGAGACAGAAAATGTCTACATCATGTGCATGAACAATAGAAAGTTCTAGCAGCTAAAAATGACTCATTGCAATGTGATCAGTGATACAAAAAAATTAATGACTGATCAGAAATGGTCAATTGGCAGCCCCTCACACTGCCCAGAAAATAAAATAGTATGGTCTGTATGGTACCTCCCTGGCGCAATACTTGACAAGGTACGATTTGTCAATAAAGGGAATACTGATAAACACGGGACATATTTGAATATCTGAAGCAAATTTCTCAATGTGCTGTACATTATTTTTGGGGATTGGAAAGTCCAACTTGTGATCATTAATATATATCAGTGATTGCCATGGCTGCTTGTGCACTTTACCTGAATACTAAGATATAACCATGGCTCAACTGTCTAGACAAACATTTCCTTTAACCAAAAGTGGCTAATATTCCCAAAAAATATAAGTATGCAAGTTTTATCATAATTTCAACAATCTAAATTGGGTCACCCCTGCAAACCTGCACACAAAAGCAAGGAGATGCTACTAATTTGGAATTTTTTGATCAAAATCAGCTAAAACTGCCTTAAAAAATACATGTACGGTTCCACAACTTCACTGATGTGTGGTTTCAGAGATTTTTTACAAAAAAAACTGAGAAAAATAAACAAAAATATGCAAATTTCAGCAAGATATGAACAAACCTCACTGAGGTCAGTTGGAAGAACCTAAATACCGAATTTCAAACGAATTGGACAAACAGTTTCAGAGAAACAGATATTTCCACCAAAAACCTGATAAGTCGACCCGAAAAACAAATATGCAAATTTCACTACAATTTGAAGTAGCCTGAATTGGGTAGTCACCACTAGCACCCTGCATACGAAATATCAAAGCAATCTAATAAGCAGTTTCAGAGATGGACATTTTTTGATCAAAAACACAAAGCTCAGAGCTAAAAAGTTTTGTAAAAGTTTACGAGTTCGAATATCTGTTTCCACGGTGCATTCTACTTGAAACACTATTGAAGGTGACTGGCCATGTTCTTTTTCATCAGAATTAACATGGTGGCTGGCTGTTGTATCTTTTACGCACACTTGCCTGCCATTGAATTAGTCTACTTAGCTGAGGGCACAAAATAATTATTTCCACCATCAGGATGAGCTACTGCCAGATGCAATGTAATCTATTGCACGAAACTAGTGTCAAATCAAGTGGAGGGGTTATTTTCCGGATTTAAATAGGTTTCTGATCCAAACTCACGATATGAAAGGAATCATATACAGAAACACCTGGGGCTTTTAGAGAAGAGCTCTTCCACATACACAATTTAACATTTCCATCTGTACCTTAGTTGGACACAACATACGGTTTTCTGACAAAACCATATTGATTCGCAATCAAAAGTTTGGATACCCTATATTGTCAAGAAAATGATACAGCTTTGAACAAATCTGACTGAAGTCACCCTAAGTAAACTGCATATCAAATTTCAAAGCAATCAGACAAGCGGTTTCAGAGAAGAAGACTTTTTTACCAAAAACACCAAAAAATGCCCCAAAAATATGAATATGCAAATTTCACCATGATTTGAACAAACTTAAAGAGGCACTCCCACTTTGTAACATTTTTAAACACATTTTTTTAATGCCAACGGTCGATATTTGACGTGACGATTGCGCGCGGTTTTGCGAGATATCGATAAAACATGTCATTTCCCGAGCGTATTTTTCACATCCCGAAGTTTTACGATTGTGTCTGATTTTGACCCGAAATCCCCCGAAGGTTTGTTATTGTGTTGATTGATGATATTCTAGGGAGTCTATAATAAGTTCAAACGACGCAATAAATTCACTTCCCAATGCAAAGACTTTATATACAGCATTATGCCTTTACCCCAGTAATTAAATTCTCCTTAGTTTTTTGTCGTTTTCATTATTCTAAATCAGTTGTATTATATTTTTAACCAATACCACATAAACATCAGTTTTTACGTGTTAAATATTAGCCGCCTCGACTACATTTTGTTGTCTGCCACACAGTTACGCTTGGTTCGATACAAAGCGGCCGCCGCGCGTGGTAGGCCCTATGCGGCATACCACGCGGTGGCCGCTACCTTATCAACCGCACGTATGTGCTGGTCACCTATGCGAAATCTGGTGGAATAAGCAAACTTTGTTTTCCGTTTTGTTTTCATTGTTTTTTTTTCTCCGAGTCAGTAAGACTCGACTTTGCCCCACGGGCCATAACCGATCACCGATACGGACCTGGTACTTTGGCGTACTGCAGCATGAGCGTAGACTCGTACTCCATAGCTTAGTTGACAACGGCCCAAGTGCCGAACATTCGATGTTCGTAAGCTGAATTTAGGTGGGCCACCGGAATTCAAACTTTTACTTTTTGAGGACATGTTTTTATCGATATCTCGCGATCCGCGCGCAGTCGCCACGTAAAATATCGACCGTTGGCATTAAAAATATTTGATTTAAAAATGTTACCAAGTGGGAGTGCCTCTTTAAGTGAGGTCACCCCAAGTGAAGTGCATATAAAATTTCAAAGCAATTGGACTTGCGGTTTCAGAGGAGAAGCCATTGTTGACAGACGGATGACAGACGACGACGGAAAATCAACCTATTTGATAAGCTCCGCGTCGCTGACAGCGGAGCTAAAAATTGTGTAAATGTTGCGCTCAAATTTTGGTGGAAAAAATAAAGCACTGAAAGGGTTAAAATATGAGAAGGTTTTGTTTCTATATTGCTTTTTACTCAGACTTGGCAAATCGCAAAATGACAAGCCTGGCAGAAAGAGAGTTAATATCTGTATTTCCACTGAAAACTATGAGAAATTAGATCTCTAACATTATCTTTTCAATGGATATCAACCAATCAATTTTCTTTTCATCAGGAAGTTGATGACATCACCCAGCGATCTGATATCTAAACAGCTACATTTCTGTATGTGCATGTTACCCTCAGTACTTTTTGACAAGAAGTTCTGGCTCTATCACAAGAAAAGTGAGGATACGTCATCTGATTACAAAATTGACAGAAATCCTTGGAAGTGTACTGACAAAATGGAGGATCACAGTACCTTTGTACGCCTTTGATACGCCTTACCCATGGCAAGTGATTTTTCAAAGGTAGTGCTGCGTTGATCAACATCTCTAGCATACAATATCTGCGGGCAGAGAAGAACAAAAAAATTCAACAACATGTATCTTTAAAGGTATACAGTCACCTGTAATCTAAATATGCCCATATATGGTCAAAGGGGCATTCCTTAGTATTCAAAATGCACATATGAGGGCACTGTTTTTAAAAATAGTGTCAATGACACTGTCCTCCCATTTTGCAGCGATACTAACTACTAGTACACACATGACATTGCATTCTTACAGGTTGACTAAGAAAATTCCATTGCAAGTCCAAATTAATCTTATACCCCAGCAATATGAAATGCTCCATCTCATAATGACTTTTACACGTCTGACAGAAAACAACCCTAGGATCAAGACTATCATGTTTTACAGCAATCCAACTATACTTTAGGAGAAAATGATTTTTTGACAAAAAATGGAAAAATTGCCCCAAAATACAAATATGAAAATTTCACCACAATTTGAACAAATCTGACAAAGGTCAACCCTAGGATCATACATACAAGTTTTCAAGGCAATGGGATGAGTGCTTTCAGAAAAGATTTTTTGACAAAAAACGGGAAAATCGCCCAAAAAATACAACTTTCAAAATTTCACCACAATTTGAAGAAATGTACCTTAAGTCACTATAAAGAGCCTGCATACCAAGTTTCAACCAAATCTGGCCAGTGATTACAAAGTTTTAGCATTTTGCAGGATTTTTCCTTTTTTCCCCTTCCCCTTCGTTTCTTTCAACAAATTCACATCTCCACCCCTCGATGCACCTGTCCATCAAATACTAAGATGGTAGGTGCTGCGATTTAGGAGTTTTTAATGTCGACAGACATACATCCGCACATAATAACTAACATACATACATACATACATACATACATACAGACAGACCATAGACCCTCCAAAAAACGCAGGTCTATGAACAAACAGACAGACAGACAGACAAACAGATAGACATGCATACATGAATACATTTATTTTTACAGCTTTTAACCTCCAACAGCCGACCAACTTGTCAATATTAGCTTGATCAACTTGATACTACTGCTTATAATAATATAAATGAGAGTTAATTACATTCTAATTAAAGTAAACAAGATTTGCTTATCAACATTTACGTCATAAAAAACAGCATATCTGTCAGGTTATAAAGAATCTTCAGCTGGTTATCTTTATCAGTATTTCATCCTATTAACCAAGCACATTTTAACTTTCAAATTAACATTGCAAGTAAGTTCTATTGAATAAGTTGAGCCTGTAGGTACTCAGAGAAAGCACACAGAAGAGACAAATGTTTGCAACTTAAGAAGTTCAAGGTCATCAAAAGCATTATAAGGAATCATGTATTACATGATTCCCTTTCATTGCACTGTTCACACAGATTGCATAATTGCTATAAATAGCACATAAGGAATCTTACAGTCCAGCTTTACCATAAAAACCCTATCACTTTGACCACTCTTTTAATTGATCACTCTATTTTTTTCCTCAAAAAGTAATTTTATTTTATCCTTACCAAGTCAACCATAAATGGAAATTGGAACTTTCTCTATCTCTATTTATGTGACCAACCTATCATGACAAACTATTATAAGCAATTTCTTTTAGATAACATACAGAGCACAATATATGACGGTTCAGAATATGTCAAAGTTGGGATTCAGGAAAGTTGCCTTTACATGTTTTAATCCTCCAAGATGGTAAGCATTTCACCATGAACTGTCAAAAAAGTTGAACTTTCTAATAATTCTACACTAAAATTATTTTGGCTTTGTTGATATCCTCACTAATTCAATTATTTAAAATCATATTAATTATTTTTTCTGGGTAAATTGATAGGATTTATACAGTACAAGAGTTACTTACAATGTAGTCAAATTCAGTAAACATCAATTACCGTCTAACATTGCATCATTCCTATAAATAGCACCTCAGCCTGGAACAGCACAATCATAATCTGCTCATTCACACAGGCAGTACTTGACTTTGAATGAATGACCTACTACATTTCACCTACGTACCAAATTTGAAAGCATGACAAAAAGTACCACAAAATTTGCAAATTTCAGCTTGAGTTCAGAGAGTCATCTTCAGGTCACTCCTAGGAACCTGCACACCCAATTAGAAAGTAATGGCATACACAGTTTCAAAGAAGATTTTTTTAAACAAAAATGGCAAAAATTGCCCAAAAATACAAATTTGCAAATTGTGTTATAATTTTGATGAATTCTATTTTGAGTTTTCACAAGGTACCTGCATGCCAAATTTTAAAGCAATCCAACCATTGGTTTAAGAGGAAAAGATTTTTTACTAAAATGGCAAAAAAAGAAAAAAAATTCATTAAAAATAGAAAGCATCAAATATTGACATCAAATCTATATGTTTAAATGAGTTGGACCCAAGGTACCTAAAACCCAAATATGACAATGATCAGATGAGTAGTTCCTGAGTTATTGATTTTTGACCATTTTCGCTTTTTTTTCTACCTCATTAGCATATCTATGGGACTAAAAAGTTCATTTTAACAACGGCACATCTACATCATATATGGCATCACTACACCAAAAATCAGCTCAATACGTGCAGAGTTTTGAGTTTTTGCGTTGGACGGACAGACATCCATACATACATACATACATACAGACAGACATCTCACATACAGACTTTTTCAACCATATAACCTCCCAATTGCCATATATGTATGGCAAATGGGAGGTAAAAAGCGGCCATCCGCTGAAAATCTGTGATTGGTTAGATTTTCTCTTTCCATGGTAACTGTGGCAAAATTGGAACAGGTGACAGTACACCTTTAAACAACAATGGTCCTGTGTCTATAAAAGACTGTGTCAAACAAATTTACAACACATTGATCAAGGAAGATACACATATTATTTGTTTGTTTACATCATTTTGAAATGTTTTTTCTTATACTGCAGAGCCATGGGGTGAAATGTACAAATGATGGTTCTGTCTTGCTTTGTCTAAGATATTTCATGAGTTGAACAATGGTAAAACTTTGTGAAAATGGGATGAGACAATGACACATTTGAAGCCATGTCATTCTGAAAATCTTAATATTTGAGATGCAGTCACAAAAACCACAAACAAAGCTCATGAATATTAATATTCTTTGAACGAAACTGCTTTTTTTATATAAAGGCAAAGAAATGTCATTGGACGTGTGTAAAAGGCAGTCTCTCAAGTGGGGGAAATTTTGTACAACAACACCCTCCAAAGTAATGTAGAACCATGGACAAGCACCAATAAAAAAAAGAATATAACATTTGGCCAGTATCACTCTAATTACCTGTATGACATAAAAGAGAAGAGGTTGGCTCTTTATGGCAGTCTTTGTGGGGATAAAAACTAGCGGAACATGATTTCTAAGAAGACCAAGGTCACTTACTGATAACCCCAACCTACTTTCATGGTTGACTTCACAGCTTGATGGGCATTGCATTCTACAAACTTTATTAAATTAGACTGGATAGTTCTAATGATAAGGTAGACCTAAGACCAGCTATAATTTTCTGTTCTATACAGTGGGTGAAATTTGATGAGTCTTGAGTGCATGCCTCACACCACCGTGCACACATTTACGAGAGAGGAACATCTTAAGTGGCTGTGACTTTCTACCAATGTGTTTAATGCAATGGTATTACACACACATGTGATGAAACATTTCATTTGAAATGCACAGATAATGGTCAAACCACAAGTCTTGCACATGACATCTGTATCTGCATAAAAACCCATGCAAGACGAGGAAGAGCCCATTTCGTAATCAATACATACCTTATTATGCGAGTCGATCCTAGCACTGATCTGCCCGTCTAAAATCAATTGCATCAGCTCATCTTCAAGTTCACTCACAGTTGTGTTAAAAGCTGATGCCATCTTCCTCATATCTGCCGACATGTACGGACTAAAATACTGTTCGAAGTCAAAAGGAAAATTCAGAAATACACATTGATACAAATTGATATGAAATGTCTCTGATCACTCTTAAAGCCCATTGGCATATTTTTTTGAATTTTTTTCATTAAGATGGTTTCAAAATCAAATGTAACTCATGTAAAATTATGTGTAAGCAGCTGAATTTAATCCATCACTTAGGATTGACATAGTCACATTTTCAAAGACAATATAGCGTAATAACAGGAATCTGAATCCAAAACATCTCTTGGAAGATTGGATGGTATTTTTTGGGCAAGTAAAATGCCAAAAGATAGAGCTAATGGGGCTTTAAGTCTAGCTTTAGTTTTTTTATACATACAAACCATGCAGCGAGTCTTACTCATAGGCTAACAGAATGCTAGGGAAACTATTGGATGAGTAATAGAAACTTCACTGTGGTTTGGATTGAAACGTTCAATATACATGTACAGCAGCAAAGCCACTTATCTTGCACTTATCTTCTTTAAAACATCGTATGTGTGCATACAATAATAGATTACAGTAAGTAGAGCGCGAGTACGTGTACTTTACTTTTTTGAGCACAGACTCAATTACAGTAAAGTGAACTGGTGCAGCGTGACTCTGGAGATTTATTGCATTTTCCCACAGCGTAATGCATGGAGCTGTAGGTTTACAATAAAAGCGGTAATACTTCTGGTGGGTGTCCATCTATCTACATGACATTGCACTATGGTAATCCTTCCCAAAGCTGAAGTTGAAGGTAATACACTTTGCCAGCTATCCCTCTGTTGCCTGACTAACGAGCTGAAATACATTTTGCAGTCGTCTTTCATGCATCAGGGATGAATCCTTCAGGTGTTAGTGTCACTTCTATTCAAGTAAAACTTGATAATATGAACACACTTTTCTCTATATAAATCCATGATGATACGTTTTGCAAGGCGGTTTAGGTAGAATGCACCTTGGGGATTGATATTCAGACTCAAATTTTTTAAACTGGTCTACCCACTTGTGGGGGCTTATTCTAAAGCTCTTAGAGTCAAAAAATATTTTACGACCTTAGTTTTCCAAAAATCAAAAATTTTACTTTTCCCCATTGAGTTAACACAGGTAAACATGTTATTTTGAATTTGACATATTGGTAAATGTTAGGTGATTTGTTTCTCTAGTACAAAACGTTGCACTGTGATACCTGATTTTCATTCTTGATTTCGTAAGAGAATGGTTGAAACTTTTCTCACCGAAAGTTTTGAGCAAAAGTTTAATTCTTTCACTTTTGAGGTGCATACTACCTTAAGAGGCAGATGGACTCCAATGCAGTTTCACAGTACCATAATTAACTAAAAGTCACCTGGATTGGTACCAATGGATATTTTAATTTCATAACTTCTACTCGACTACAAAATTATTACCAGATAACATTTGAGAAAAGAACATTACTGAATACCTTATATTTTGAAAATTAAATATAAATTTTGGCAGTTATCAATGTTCATACATGCTATGAAGGGCTAATGTGCAGTGTTTCAGATGATCTTAGCCAAATGGTTGGCTGAAATATTGTTTTCATTGAATCATTCTACAAATAGCCAATCAAGCAGAGAATAGCTGATGTTTCACACTTAAGTTGCAGTAGTTCATGACAATTTATCACGTCTGATCATCTAGACATTTCTTGAAAATTCTAAGTGGATTATCAATATTCCCGGACTTTCAAGGGATCAATTTCATCATCCAGGACTTTTTCAGGCTTTAAAATTAAATGACTTGCAAGGACACTCAAGGAAAAAAGGAAACCTGTATGCAGCAATACCATATGTATAGAATTCATACTGCGTTGTAATTTATCTCATAGTAAGATGTGTATTTTTATATGGGAGGTATTGATTCCTGAGCAAAATACAATAATAATATACTATGAATTGCTCAGTCTTGAATTTTGCCCTGTAAGTTTCCCCACTCACCTGGATAAGTGCCCTGTTCCTGATCTGCGTGTACAGGGTATTCACGTGTGGTGCTAGGTACATGTCAAGCAGCAGGTTGTCCTTGATTTCATCAAGGAGTTTCAGGCAGCAGGCATACTTCGATTCGTAAAATTTGAAGATGATGTCCCTCAGCTGAGGTTCCAATTCGAGGAACAGTTTGAAAGAACTGAGAGGGCAAGACGTATTCAGGCACATTATTAAAACAGAGATCTATTGAGTTCATGAATCATCATTGCAGACTTAAATTTCCCTTTTTCTGAGGACTATAAAACTGACAGGTTTGTAAGAAATATTAGACATAAATTCATGACATAAATGTATTCAGTTGAACAGAAGAAAGCAGTGGGCCACATGAGAGTTTTATGAAAATCATTTAGACACCCTTACCTGCTTGATATGACATTTTTCTGCAACTCTTGTCGGTCGAAGGATGCAAGTGCACACAGGCCTCCATACATTGCTACATTGTTGGCAGAAAGTAGCTGAAATGCAGAATTTGCAACCAATGAGTGATATGCAAAATAATGCTTCAGTTTATATCAAAGACAACACCAGCCAGCTGCCAGTGTTCTAAAAAGACTTCAAAAGCTTACTGGGCATGCCAATAAAACAAGGAGGGGGCGAGTCTTTCCAAAATACAGCAGCTCTGTGTGAAGGCTATGAAATACTTAAAAGTGTTAAAATTTCATAACAACAGAATCGAGGGAAACCATACAGGTGGAAGGGTTAAATATAAGCTCTTTTTGGTATTTATACACATACCAAATATGAGCTAAAAAAGGGTAAACTATGTTTCCAAACTCATCACTGGATTTTACTTGATGAGATTATACACAATTTTAAAGGCCCCACTTCATCATCAGATTTATCTGTGATAGGGAACTTATTTCATTGATGAAAATTTCAATGGAAAACAAAAGATTGACAAAGTGTCAAAAACCCCTGCACACACCCACTAATGTGAGAAAACCAGGGTTTGAGAAGCCACCTTAAATTGGTATATACAGGACCCTGGGTGTACCATGGGGGATTACTGATGACGCAGATCGTTCGCATACACTAGGCATGATTTTGTTTAATTCTCATAAAACAATGGTTTACTAACTGTTACACTCGGTCTAAGGGGGATTGCAAGCATCAAATTATCACCTAAATATAATAGAAATAGCCAACATGGGATTTGTCTTCACAGATAAAATTGCAGTCACAGCTGAACACTAATCCCATGGCTGGGAGAACAGTAGCAAATGCCCTCCACCATTGGCCTACCAGTCAGTGTGAGCGATGAGTTGAAATATAGCTTTGTTACATGCTACACAATGATGATAGTACTATTTCTATCCAATTTAGTTGCTACAATTAATGTATGAATCGTATTAAAGCAACATTTTCGTCAATCATTTTGGCAACATGACAGTGGTGGCAGCGTCAAACAACCTGCCACAGGTTGGCAGACTATGCCAAGGTCACCTGACACCGGGCATACACATGTAGCATAGAGAAGTGATGGTGAGTATCTCGAAAACAGGGTGACGTCAGTGAAGTAAAAAGTGTTTTAATCCATGTATACTGAAACATAAATACTAGAATTATGGATGACAAATCTGAACTTCCACAATTGGTTTTCACTTTGCGGTGATGCAGGAAGCCACAAGTAACCAGATACCTCGTGGTCAAGTCTATACTCTCGAAAGACGTTTGTCTCTTTGTACTGTTTTGGCCCTCTACACTTATTGGATGGCAAAGATCCAGAGCAACTCACTCGCCTTTTGACACTGTGATAAAGGATTGGGTCCATGGATAAAATGAAAAGTCGATGGACTATGATCACCGTAAACAAACAAAGTGACTGATGTAGCAGGGCCCATGGTCTGAAATTACAAACATAATAGGTACACTACATACAAATAGGTTAGAGATTACAGAATCTCCAACTCAGATGTGTGGGCTGTTTCAGTTAATGCCAACACTCCCGCACATTTGCAGGATTTCCCCTTTTTCTTACCTCATTTGCATATTTTTGACACTGATATGTTCATTTGAACAATGTCACTTCTCAACCCCTGGGTTTACCTATACACCAAATACTGTGATGGTAGGTGCAGTGGTTTGGAAGCTTTTGCGTGTGATGGATATACATCCGCACATACATACATACATACATACATACAGACGCCACCGACTCACCATACAAGCTCTTTTTGGTATTTATATACATTCCAAATATGAGCTAAAAATGGACTCATATGTACCACTCACAGTTGGTAAAACAAAATGCAGTGCACTAAACCAACGTCAAAATAGACAAATTCCCAAAGAATTTTCTCAGGCAGTACCGAAGACTCAATTGGTTATACAATCATTGCCCAACAATGATCCGTCTAGGTCAGCGTGGTTATAAAACTTACGTGTACTTTAACTGAAATGGCATATGTTGTTTTCATAAATTTAATAAAATATGTGCCTACAGAAGAAGGGGAAGTTAGTTTGGAATCCTTTTTTTTGGCCACAACCAAAAAACGCAATCCCTGTGCATCCCATACATATCAGACACCACAAAAACAGACTTTCTCATGACCACATGCCAAAACGGTCCCTTTTCACCACCACCACAGTCCCAAAAGAGCAAGCCGTATATCGTTGATCAATTCACTAGATGTATTTATGTTTTTACTGTTTTGTGTGGGATTGTGTGGCTAATCTTTACCTGAGAATATTGCGTAGATACGTCAGTGTGTTATATTTGATTCTGCCAACTGGGGTAAACAGCGCTTGGACTGTATGAAAATTTGAATAATCATGATTGGCAGTTTCCTTGCATTTACAAATAGAGTCAAATGATCATTCAGGGAAGACGCTTTTGAAATATATGCTTTCTCTAACTACAAAACAACAGAATTTTATTACTTTATTTTCGACTTAAGTGTAGTCCCTATATATTCCCAGACATCATATGCGAGATTCAATGACAACGAAAGCATTAATTATGACAAAATTACAGGATTCTGGGACCAAACACAACACGTCCAATCAGTGGCATGACTTTTGTACATTTGCAGAGACTTACAATAGTCCTGCTTTTATAGGGGAGGTTCCTGTTTAAGGTACAATTCCAACTTCATCTCTACAAGAGATATTGATCAGCATTTAGCCTTTCTTGAAAATTTTGGTGTCAGTAGCAAGTATGAGATCACATAACATTTTTCAAAAAATACCGGGATTTATGTCTGAGTACATTATGCAGCAGAGGTATTGTACAAGATACACTGTATCAAGGAAATTACCGAAGCGTACGATGTACAGGGGCATAAATTAAAATTTATTTTAAGAATCACCTTATTGTTGTACACCTTTTAAGTTCAATTTTACCAGAAAAAGGTCAAAATCAAGGCATTTTTTTGATGCCTGTCATGCACTGCACCGGGTGAGCAGACTCAGAACATGTTCAGTGCGTCTGCCAAGTGCACAGAACTAAATTTTAATGCATGCAGCACAGTGCACTTGGTAGAAATTGTAGGTCAACAGCATAATTTCACTCAAATGACATTATTCACTGCCTGAAGTACTGAATGTTTCAGACTACATTTTTTGTGACAAAATGAAAAATCCTCGTTTTCCCCTAGGTGTTATGAGGTCAAAGGTCAAATAGCGTCCAATAACACCTAAAGTTATTGTACTCCATGTCAAAGTCATTGGACTCTGTGTCCTCTGATACAGAAACTTACTGTACGACGAAACTCACTGGGTTACAGATGCAGGTGTATAATAATAAGTTATATTCTACACCATTGGATTACACCTGACACATTTATAACATGAATTTCATGCAACAGCTTCAGTAAACCTCTCCCTGAGGTGTTTTTTAATTTGATACAGAATCACTGGACAGAATACACCTACAAATCCATCCACGAAATGAAAGGATTGACATGTTAAGGTATGCTACATCACAGTGCCTACAATAATAACGAATAGGTGGAACAGCGTTGAGGTATTTCACACAAATATGAGAAATAATTTGATTATATCTGATACAGAATAATGCAGAAAATCCTAAGTATTGAATTCATAAAGTTGCGTGTGTTGGTTATTTCATAAAAATCTAATTAACTTAATCAACTTAATAATAGTATCAATAAATTGAACACAAAGAAAGCTGGCACAGACCTGATAATTTGTGTAGATTATGACAGGTGTATCAGTGATTTTCTCACAATTTTAACGAATCTATAGGACAGATGCTAAGGGAACCACAACCAAACTATAAACACTCTCCTCAAAAAGCCCTTTTGCGAAATGCACTTTTTATATGAAATATGTTTACACATCATGATAAAAGCTATCATTATTTATGTTGTAACTTGGAAAAAGAGAACTTGCTTCTCAAAGTCTGAGTAAAACTTGTACGTTGAAACAATGGCTGATATATCTACTTATCAAAATAAATCAAAATAGTCAAAAATAAAAATGTATGACCAAACCTGACAAATCTCCATCAAACAAATCATTCACAAAAAAGTTGACAATAAGGATAATTGGAAAAGAAGTTTACAATAGAATGATTTGAAAAGAACAATTTTTACAAAAATGAAGAAAAACAGACATGCAAATATCATAGTCTGTGTGCAAAAATCAGATGAATTCTTCTTGAACAAAATTTTACAGGTATTCCACAACCAGTCTCTGAAAAGATAATTTTCTGAAAAAACTTTCATGGTATTGGAAGAATCTTTGTAGGGTTGTGGTCTGGCAACATGCACATCAAATGTCAGCACAATCACAGAAAGGGGGAGTTTCCAAAACAAATGTGTCACTGACAGCATAACCACTTGTATACTATATGAGGAAATTCAGACTGTTAATTGTCCCTGTTCTTTCTGGGAAGTCAATCACTCACAGTGCCTGATACATTGCGCAAGACATACACAAAGGAACCAATTGACATGTACTTTATTATGTCCAACTCACAGCATGTACAAATACTTCTAAATACATTTTGAAACTGTTCACATGGTCCACATCAGGATTCATTCATTCATTCAACCATTCATCCATAACAGCTGGATTGAGACAGCCATAACCAAGATGACCAAAACAAGCACTCAAAAGCAAAAGATGCTGATGCAATATCCTGTCCTTCAGCAGTTTGTGAAGTTATGCATCCCCAAGCCCCTAAACCACTAATTGGGAAGTGAATCCCATTGCGTGTGTGTAGTAGACTACTCATATGTATTTCATTTCCATTCAGATCAATACCTTTTGAAACCAAATAGCAGAAACAATGCCCTGAGGTGGCCCTGGTGTCTGACAGCACAGCAAATTGAATTTGACCGGCTGGCAATAATAAAAAAGCCAAGTCAACGCCCGCTGTAATTGGAGACCATGGAAACATAATCAGATGGCTGTTATACTTACATCAGGGAAATCTGTGTGATCAAATGAGGCTTGGAGGAAATATTTAGCCGCAGCTTTGTACTTCTTAGTTGCTAACTCGGCCAGACCAGCTGCACACTTCAACTTTGTCACCACGGATAGATTTTCTCTGGTGTCCCTCTGTTGCTGATGAAAGAGAGAATAAGTGGGCAGACATACAAGATAAATTAAATGCACAGACACAAGGGCATACATGTATGGGCAGATGCATGGAGAGTGAGATGAAGGAAGACAGTAGCTCAAACAGACAGACAAGCAGAATGAGAAGAGCAGACAAACACAAGTGCAGGTAGACGATAACAAAAATGGCAAACAGCCACAACACACACAGACAGGCAGGCAGATACAAATATTATAGATTGTACATACGTGACATAAAGCCAGCCATGAACAACAGACACCACATGGAAAGGAAGATGAAGAGAGAAGGAAAATGGGATGGAGTAGAAGTTAGCTAAAATACACTCATGAGAAAATTCAGTAGTTGTGGCCATGAAGTAAAACTTTCACTTTTTAATGTATTTATCAACAATCTCTGTGGTAGACAATGATGATGCAATTTCAATAGGTATCTACCATCCATTGTATTCAAGTTTGTCATTTTAATGCATTCCATAGATTGTTAGGGCTGTCAGGAATTTGTAGTTTCTCAGCTTTATTTGTATGAAATAAAGTTCATAATTTTTCAGATTAAAGCCTGTAGCTCTCTTGGCCGGTTTCAGTGCTTGGAAAAGTGATATTACGCACACCTGATATATACTTTTATAATGTCACTGGCGGCAATCTCTTATGTACAATTGCAGCACGTTCATTTTAGAATATAACGTTTCTTCAAATTTTTTGGTCATTTTCATTTTAATCTTAATTCTCATTCATCTATTTGCCTTCTTGTGTGTTTTACAGGTTGTCTTTCTATGTTGTTTGTCTTTGGACAATCTTTAATGGTCTGAAATAAAGGCATTTAATTATTATTTGATAAAGGCTATTGTATACACCATGAGATATGGTCTGTAAAACAATATTTCACATGTATTTTCTGTTAAATGAAGCAATATTCTTTGTTGAAGGGGCTCCTATCTTATAAATTTCGACGAGAATTAGTTATGAATGAAAACTATTTCCAACACATTGCCCGTTCCAAATTCTAGAATCTTCCCACATGAAGCATGTCTCCATGACATTTGCAAACATCAAGCAAGACTGAACAATACCAGGCCCTTGCTCATCTGTGGTAATGTTCAACTTTATTGTGGGTACTTGTAATTATTTACCACGATAGGCAGCCTCAGGCTCGCAGCAGATTTACGGCTGACTCGCAGCGTGTTTGCAAGGTTATATCTGATTGGCCGATTGTCACTATTCACAGCCACTTAGGAGTCTATTTGTATTGTTTTCATTATATTGGTAAGATTCAGCCACCCAATTGGATAACAGCTTCGAAATCGCTGCGAGTCGGCCCCAGATTTATATCATTGAGCTAGAATGAACCTTCAGGACAGGTATTTAGACTCAATTTTTTACAATACTCTGTTGGCCTAGAGTTTGTGGCTTTCATTTTGAAGCTTGCTGAGTATGTAAAGTTTTCACCATCTTAGTTTTCTTGAACATCATAAATTTCATTTTTCCTTATAGACTCAAAATCGGGATGCAGCCATTTTGAATTATAAGCATCAGTAATTTTGAGGTAATTCTCTGGTATCAAATTTACACAGTGACCCCTGATTTTTATTCTTGATTTCTATATGGGAATCGTTTCAGAGAAAAGTTTAGGGAAAAGCTTTTTCAATTTCGTGGCGCAAACTACCCTTATGAAGACGTGGTCCAACGTTCTTGAAGTGTGTACAGTATTTTACAATCACAGACTGCAGCAGTTTGAAGGATGGTTGTATAAAAAATCTGTCCGCTAAAAGCAGTGAATTAATCTGTCAGTATGGAGTGTCGTCTTGCTTTTGACGTCACAGACATAACCAGTACTTTCACGAGATGAGAGTGCAAAGTGAACTTGATATCACTTCCACTCTGCCATGCTTACGCAAGAATCACACCAAGTGGATACTAAAATGGAACTCAAAATGTTCCCCTTCCGCTTACCTCTGCTATCTCAGGCGTTGCCTCTGCCTTGTTGACGTAGCTCAAAACATGAGACCAATTTTGTAAATGTACACTGACCTGAAAACGAAAAGGCAAAAGCAGTGATATTCTCACAACATATTATGAGTTGATAGTTGTATCGCAATCACCACATGCTCACTGTTGATTTTAGCAATTCCTTGATAAAATTAAAGATTTTTTCAATTCACGTAGTTGGTGATTGGTTTATTTTCCTTGAATATATAAAATTATGGTCTTTGCACGAAAGTCTTATTCCAGTTTGCTTTTCCGGTTGTTTCCACGTTTGCATTTCTTTGCTTCAATATGGCATGACCTTTCAGTAGATCATCAGAACCGAAACAAAGTTGCAGACGCTATAGCAAGAAGGCAGCTTACAAAAAAAGGTCACAACAACTTCAAGCAAAACTAATTTATTTGTTAACCAAAGCAGATTAATATATCACGTAAATATTTCATATCATAATGCTATTTCCATGCCGTGTCCAGTCAAGCTATGAGGCAAATCAGCTATCCTTTTTCACGGTACAGTGAGCCTCAACACAAAGACAAAGACACAAAGGATATCTCCTCGAGGGTTTATGAAGTATTAATCAACATGAAAATGACAACCATGAAACCAACACATACACGCTTCCAGGCTCCAAGGGGAAGATCACAATTTCAACTCCTGATCGTTAGAAAAAAAAAGAAAACCAGCCTACCTTGATGACATTCAAGCACATGTTGACGACATGTTTGGAGCTGGTGCAGTAATCCCTAGCCCTGGAGTAACATTTCAGTGCGTTGCTGAGGTCTCCTTGATCAAGATAATGGTCACCAAGGTCATCATGGCCCCGCCTGAAAGTAAAAAAACAGCAAAAAAGTTGCATATTAAGTTCATTGTTTGCATCGGACGAGTTTTCCTACTGTAAGTTGGCTATAAATTGGTAAATGTGTGTAAAGTCAACAACACACACGACAAATATGGAAGATGCTTCCTGATAATTAACAGCACAAGAATTTTTGAGAGTCATTTTATTGTGTTTTTTCTTTCTAAAACATTTTTCACCATCTCATCTGAGAGTTGTTTGAGGGTGTCTTGGGGAGTTAATATCACGGCATGGATGCTGTGCCAAAATACTGAAACTTTTCAGTGGCTTTTGGAGTATCTTTCCTCAAGTAAGCCACAGTGAGAGCTCAGGAGTGAGCTAAGTTCAAAGAAGTAGGCACAATGAGACATCTATAAGATGCGGCACACAAATGCTGAACTCTAGTATGGCCGATGGTTAAATACTTGTGATGTATGAGATACAACAAACAAGTCACTACTTCTTGGCCATACTGGCCTATTGAACTTATCCGGAGATGTTGACAAGAACCCATATATTATGAAAGCACCAATACTAGGACTTGAAACTAGGACAGAGAAAAATGATGAAAATATAGAAAATGGATGGAACATTAAGTTCATATAGAATTTGTACATGGTACATACATGAATGAACCAAATATCAACCCATTCTTGCTAGCGCTTCCTGAGTTCAAGCAGTTTTGACTGATTTTGCCTTATTTGTTGGTTTGTGTGCATATTTCAGACACAAACATGTTCAGCTCTCCAAGTTTGAAGTGGACAGACATACATATGTACATACATACATAATACATGCATACATACATAAATACATGCATACATATTATATAAATACACACACCCACATACAGATGGCTGACATTTTTCTAGTTTATAGAATAGCTTCAATTGTATACATATGGCATGTGAGAATTAAAATTCTAACTGTGCCTACGATCACAAAGACTTTCCTTTAACCCTTTTCCTGCCAAGTCTATATTTCACCACCAGGTCAAGATGGTTAAAATTAATGAAACACAACATATACCATGTAGTGTATTTTAACATAATACTGTACATTTGAAAGCTGTTGAAAACATAAATACGGTAAACTTGATTTGTTTGGACTAAAGATGCTACATGTATAACAGACCAAGCAAAGTGGGTGAAAATACATCGTGTCTTGGCTCAATACCGCTTTTTAATGACTTGGCTGATGGGGAAGTGATACTGTCTGGCAGGAAAAAGGTTAAAATGGAACATCTGCCAATGTCAAAATTCCTGAAAGTCAATTCAGTCACTAAAAAAGTGAAATTGATGAGTGGCAAATACCCTATGGCATTCGATGCCAATGTTTAAGTTTCATACACTTGTACCATTCAAAGGAAGTCTAGTTTCTTATATCAGAGAAGCCTCTCAATACAAAGGAAATTTTAAGTGCCCCATAGATATCAATTGAGACATTTTACTTTCTGTTGAGAAGATAACTTGGCATTTACTTTTTTACGTACAATAAAAAGAGAGATACCTACAAAGGTAGAAAAAAAATACCATATCAAAGAGTAGATGAGCAACCATACACCATCAATCAGTGCTCATTCACATCTACCACTCCAACCCTCAGGCTATCCTTGCTGTTTCTTATCTAGAGTTGCCTTCATCCCCTCAATCCACCCTCTCCCTCCCTCACTCCCTCCCTCCCTCCCTCCCTCTCTCTCTCTCTCTCTCTCTCTTCTCTCTCTCTCTCTCTCTCTCTCTCTCTCTCTCTCTCTCCTCGCTCTCTCTCTCTCTTGCTCTGTCTCTGTCTGTCCCTGCCTGCCTGCCTGCCTGCCTGCCTGCTCTTTCCTCTCTCTCTCTCTCTCTCTCCTCTCTCTCTCTCTCCTCTCTCTCTCTCTCTCTCTCTCTCTCTCTCCTCCCTCCCTCCCTCCCTCCCTCCTCCCTCTCCCCTCTCTCTCTCTCTCCTCTCTCTCTCTCTCCTTCTCTCTCTCTCTCTCTCTCACCTGATGCTTTCCTTGATTGAGTTGCCTTTGTAGTTTTTCAGGTCGGTGTCTAATTTTTCTAGTTTCATCGCAGCTTTCTTCTTAGTTGTCTCAATCCACTGGGTGTCCAAGCCTGGAACACTGTGGACAAGTCCTGCTATAGCATCTGGCAGTGCTGATGAACTGGTATCATGCAGTAGAAAAAAAAAAAAAATCGAAATCTTTACAATTAATTAACCATGATATCCAACGATTGATCTGGGCAAATACAGTTACCGGAGTATTTATTGACATCAACTGTTCAGTTATCAGTCTAGACAGAGTTGCCCCATGCCGGTTTACTTTAAAGGCAGAGCCTCCCTGTAAAAGGGCACAAAGCTATGGCAGCATTCATCGTGTAAGTGGACACCAAACAGGCAACATGCGGGCACACGCTCCAGAAAATGCCACTTTTTAGATTTTTCCGGCCGCAAAAACGCACAGACTGCCATGCGGTCAGTGTGAAGCTGTTGCCAATCAAACTCTGTGTTTATATTCAATTTCTAAAATGACTGGAAGACAATTTTAAGGAAATTTGAGCATTGGTGGCGGGGAATCAATGACCATCGGCGATTTGAATCGACCGTCAATCAAACGCTAGTTTAAACTCATTTTGCAGGATTAGCAAAAGCTGCAAAAAGGTTGAGATCAGTTTGTGTAATTAATGTTATAGAAATCAAACATCGTACTGGACAAGTGTTTGGCTGGGAGGAGAACTCCACTAATGTGAGAACCTGGGATTGAAAATTGCGGCTTTAACCAATGAGTCGGTTACTTAGAAATGTGTGGTGATACCTAAGTTACATGTACATGTACATGTAATTGTTTATACTGTACATGTACAATATGTCTGTCCCACATGCAGAATTGTTGCACCGAATTGAAACCCACTGTAGAACCATGTCTGTTGCTCCCTTACAGTAATACTCTTTGTAAACATTCATCTATGGAAGGGGGGGGATTTGAAGTCAACAGCAATAAATTTTGTTTGCCATGCACATTTTATCAATCTAGTCCTGATGAGGGAACCCCCTGACATACATCTAACTGGAAACTCTGGTAACGTTTATGCACAGCTCTAAAGCAAGCACTCTCTTTTTCTTTTTTATTGTACATTCTCATTTTCAGAAAATCATTAACACATACATGCTATTTTAAATGACCCCTTTGCTTTTGTCGTATGGGTTATCTACGAGGTATCTATCCCATCAAAGAAAGATGATTGACGTTTGCTATTGAACACAACAGAATATTTTAGATGCACTTTTTGCTCCATGCTGTAATTTTTTTGACATTTTGCATGTAAGCCACCTCAAGCTAATGATGACATGAAAAACGATGAACTCCAGTATTCCATATGTATCCTTGAATGGGTCAGACGATGCCTTTGCTTTGTGACATTAGAAATGTAAGTGATGTCTATTTCACTTACATCGGATCCATGATGCAGTCGCTCTATTACAAAGGAAAGAAATTCAATAAACCTTCAAGTCATAGTTCTTTCCCAAGAACTTCATCAAGGCCCCTACATCTATAAGAAATTATTGCAAATCACAGTGTATGAACCGCTAAAGACATCTTGGTTACAAGATGAAATAAACAGTCAGGTCCGCCGAGACTAAAACATTGCAGACAGGTTCAGTTTGTTGTATCTGAAGGTAGTGACTTTCCAGCATTGCCAGTAAAGTCTGGCACTGGATGAAATGAAAATATAAACCTTCGATATAGGCTGAAGGTTCAGTATCTGATAATATCAACAACTGGAGCCTGCCTCACTAATATTGAATCTCTTTGATTAAAAGAAGGCAAGGTTAAAGGTATACTGTGACCTGTTCCAATTTTGCCACAGTTACCATGGAAAGAGAAAATCTAACAAATCACAGATTTTAAGCGGGTGGCCGCTTTTTAAAAACAGCGCGCTAACATGCGCATTTTGAATACCAAGGAACCCCCTTTGATTATATATGGGCATATTTAGATTACAGGTGACTGTATACCTTTAAAGCTGCTACATATTAACGGGCATTTCAACAAGGTTCCCTTCTTTATTTTGATGCTGACATTTTTACATGCATGGGTTGCTAGAAATGCTACCAGAGTTTCTATGGGTTGTCCATAACCTTTAAAGCAAAAGCAAAACACCCTTCCTGTGGCAGCTGCAAACTATACAAGGGTGAATCCTAAAAGTCTACCAGACATTCAAAACGCAAAGTAAAACCATATATACATATATATATATATATATATATATATATATATATATATATATATATATATATATATATATATATATATATATATATATATATATATTATATATATATATATATATATATATATATATATATATATATATATATATATATAATATATATATATATATATATATTATATTATACACGAGCAGGATGTAGATTGATGTCTTCATTGGACTGGCAGAGTGCTCAATAGTTGAACTAGAGCTATAGGTAGATGGAAGTCCGGAGCTGGATTATTAGATTAAAACATTTATTCGCTACTCAGCGATGCACGAAACCTTGAGTAGCGAATAAATGTTTTAATCTAATCATCCAGCTCCGGACTTTCATCTATCTATCTATCTATCTATCTATCTATCTATCTATCTATCTATCTATCTATCTATCTATCTATCTATCTATCTATATATATATATATATATATATATATATATATATATATATATATAATATATATATATTATTATATATATATATATATATATATATATATATATATATATATATATATATATTTATATATAGGACAACTGTATTTTCAATCATCAAGCAGATGCACTAATTAGAATGTAGAGGCATACAGATGTCTTGGCATTCTTCCGTACATAGCTAGCCTATTCTCTTGCTTTCTTTAAAATTCTGCAATAACAGACGCGAAATAGAGAGAAACTCTAAGACAAATGTCATATGCCGTTAAATGTGAAAAATGGTTAGAAGTCACCTCTAAAGTTTGGTTTTGTTAAGCACACTGTACATTTATATCTGGCAACAGTTTAGTTACCCAACTGCACACACATTTTTGCCTAACTTTAATAGCCACGGCTCCTATACATGCACATCCACGTCAATTGTTTTTGCTTGTTCTGAGAAAATTGCCCCCTAATCCTTTGAGGCAATGCTTCAAAAGCACCTAAGCCAATCACTGCACCGATAACATTTATAATGATAACTCCCCATGCCTTCAAACCATGGCATATTACGACACACATGATGATTGGCTATAATCATGCAATCAACACTGGACAAAATGACACAGGGCTCATATGTGGTAAAAATAGGAGGCGGAAATTGGGTGTACAAATTTTACATAACAACCTGCCTATTTTTCAAGTCATTGTTTTCAGAAATTATACAACTTACAAGGCCTAATTTCAGTGTACCCAAAACATGAGATGGAAAGTACAAAAAACACCTTTACATCTTGCCAACTATTTTCCCTGGCTACCAGCTTTCAGCAAAACACTGAACAGACAAGATATATCCATCAGGTTACTCTAAGGACATGGATATCTTATTGTGGATTTCATATGTATGGTCAGTCTAGTACCTCTTTACAGAGGTGCAAAGAAGTTCTCAAGAGTTGATAGAGTACCCATGTGCATTTGTGAGTTTTCTGACAACTAGAGGGCGCATGTGAGTATGACCTTAAGGCTATTTTTAGTTCATGAGCAAGGAGATGTATAGATGTAAACAACAGAAGCTTCGCTGCACAGTTTGGCCATTTGTTCGTGTTTGACAGAGTGTTAGTTTTGGTGTACATTAGATGAATTAACCTTCAATACCACTGTACTGTTTTCCAACACCTGACAGAGAAGCTAGCATTTTGTAGGCAAGAAGCAAAAATTAACATTAAATGTGTAGAATCATAAAGTGATTGCTTGCGATGAGACATAATTTAATACAAACATAAATGTTACATAGCTTATGTGACAATAATCACTCTCAGTCTTCGTACATATACATGTACTGTATGTAAAATATGGCCTGCAATAATAAATATTCTCTTGCTCAAATAACAGGATTAATGGGGTAACTAAAATAAAGTAAGATAAATATTTAACGCTTTTGGCCTTTTTTTCTGCACATACACAGAACAACATTTGGGTAACTTCCTAAGAAAGTTATGCTGGTACGGAAACTATTATTCTTACAAAATTCTCACGTTTCTTCCAAAACTGGCATTACAGAAATAGAAAGTTGTGAAGTTAAATACAGTACAGTACTTTTTTCGAAGATTCCAGAGTTTCACACCTTCTTGAAAAGTAACACCACTCACCAGATTGTGAATTCGAGGTGGCAACAAGTTTTAAAGAGGTGTGAATGCATGAGAGAGGTGGCTGGCCCTGGTGTATCCCCATGTGGAGGTGCCAAACATAGCAATATCATTAAATTGAATGAGGTCCATGACAAAATTGGACACCTCCACCAATTTAATCAGGATCGCACTGAGTAATAAATAATTTTATAACCAATATACATGATGTTGGATTTTATGCAACCTTGAAAATGCAGGCAGACAAGATTAATCACAATTGCATAGATTGAAACCTCAGGTTTTCCTTTCTAAATACAGCAATGAACACATGACATTTACTGCTGCTGACGGAAAATTGGAGACATTCTGTCCGTGTGCATAATTGCAGCTTGCACTCGGATCTTTGAAATGACATTTATAGTTTCAAGCACAACGCAGTGGTCACAAAGGACATAATTTGTCATTTTTGTAGGCGTAATTTCCAAAAGTCTCATCAAAACATTTTGGGATGAATATTTATTTTGCTTTAACCCTTTGAGTGCTGTAATTTTTCCCATCAAATTTTACTGCCACATTTTACCAATCTTTTATGAATTTTTCTGAAATTTTTTGATAATTTTAGACCAAATGGACATCATATTTTATTGGCTAGTTTTTTATCAAAATTTTGACAAGAATCTGAGAAAAACTGATTGTGGTATATTTTATAAAGGTGAGAAAAATTGACGTTGGCGCTCGAAGGGTTAATAAGGTATTTATAATGATACCCTGATATCATAAGGAATTAACCTAACTGCACAGTGCTATAAATTACATAGTAATCTCCTTGATTTGTACTTAATTGATATTCAGCTTCTTATATATTCTTTGAAATAATTTGATGTTGTACGTGTGTCACAAAGCTTGATTATGTTGAAAATTCAAGAATTGAGTTCAAGATTATCAGGGTTTCAAAGATACTAGAAATACTGCACTTTTTGCGAGCTTGAAATGGACATACTTCTCTCTGAGCAGCTGGCATGTAAATTTGCTTTCCTTCGTCCACTCAGAAGAGTAACTGTCCTTTGTATTGGCAAAACAGGTGTGAAATATTGTGTAATACTGTCAACAAAATCATTTAAAGTTTGACAAAATTGCTGTCTCTTTCCACAGAAACTGATTTCCAAATTCATTCAAAGTTTGCAATGAGAATATACCAGTACAGAAGGCTAAAACCACATTCTCAAAATGAACGAAACCCCTCTTTGACTTTCTGTCGACAGAGACAAGCTGTCTGACTGCATGATCTTAAGGCATATTGCGATATCATATCAAATTATGGGTAATCTCCAGTACTATGAATTGGTACATGTGATACATACGGTCACATTATGAGCCTGACAGACAAGGCCAGGCGCACAATTCTGAACTATCGCAAGATGATGAAACTAGCGCTGATAGAATATAAGAGAGGGATTATACCAATCCAGCTTATTTGTGACGCATACGTGATCTATTTCTTCTGTAGTGGGTTTTATCCTATAATCTGTAGATTTTACTGATCCTAGACGTTGCAAAGAAATCAATTCCTGCTGACCTAATGGATTGTGGTTGGACACAGAGCCATCCCCATTAGGTGTAATGCCCAAATTATTTGAGAGTTAGAAGCAGATGGAATGATATAAACCTCTCCAATCCAAAGGTTGCCACATTAGAACTTGCACAACACACACTGTAAACTTAAGGTAGAATGTGCCTTGGGGACACATCTTTTCTGATCTACCACTGGGGGTACTCATTTGAAGCTCATGGAGTAAGAAAAGTTTTCACTTTCTTTGTTTTCGGAATATCTATAATTTTAGTTTTCCCCAAAAAATTAACACAGGGGTGGTGGCCATTTTGAATTTCAAAAATCAATAAATGTTATTTCATTTCTCTCGTGCCATGCTTTGCATGGCCAACCATGATTTTTATTCTCAATTTGATGACAGAATGTTAGAAAGTTTTACTGTGGAAAGTTTGAACAAATGTTTCAGTCTTTCACTTTCGAGGAGTATACTACATGAATCTTAACGAGCTCTCGTTATCATTTAGAGTTAGCATCTTAGATTTCATCCCATTCAGGACATAATGTGAAGATACCTTGACAAAAATTCTACTTTCCGACTGAAAATACATTTTTGCGTCATAGTGCTACATGTATTGCAACACAACACACTGCTTTCTATATTGGAAAATCAGAGTTGTTTCAAATATGGAGTGTGTTAAAATCTATACATCAAAATGAGATTAAAAATAAAGAAAAAACAACAGATACCAAAGTACATGTACGGGCCACTAAGTACAGTATGGTTAACAGAGTGAAAAACTGCACCCAATATCAATAATCAGGCTTGAAATTAGCGGTACAGTAGTCAGCGTCCACAGACTACCAACTTTTCACTTGGGCTACCAAAATCCATGAAATGGCAGTCCACATGGACTTCCAAAGCCTGGGTCATGAAATTCAGTCAGAACTAGGACTTGGCATGCAATGTCTGTCACTTTGGGACTACATGTAGCTGAATGCAGTCAAACCCAGCTAGCTACATGTAGCTGGACACAGTAAGGCCAGACTATGACTTTGTTATGCAAATTGCAAAGACAAAGTGCAGTGGAATTTTGCAACAAAGTTTCAATATCTGAACTGATGTGCTTCCACTGCACTAGAAAGCCCATGCTCTATTTTAGCCCTGCTGTGCTACAGTGTATGTCTAGATATCTCACCAGCTGAGAGAAAGTCATTGTCATGGCGACTATCAAAATTTGCACACAACTCTGAGTATGAAGGTTGTCAATAGGTCACCAAACTTTTGAGTGTCACTGCTGTCCAATTCATACTGTATTACTGGTTTCCTTTGGGTATTAAAGGTGTGCAAGTATTCACATCAAATGGATAGAAAATTCACTTCATGGGCAGAATCTTGAAAAATAGGTCTTTTCTTGCCTGGTTAAGGGAAAAAATATCCCTAAACTACAAAATGCATTGGCTACCCGCCATTGTCACTGGGCTACCAACTTCAGAAATGGTAGCCGAAGGGGGACTACCAGGGAAAAAAGTTAATTTCAAGCCCTGAATAGAAAACACTGTGGTTTGTGCATGAATAACTTTGCTCATATGTTAGAGTCATATACGTGGAGATGGGGATTTAACTAATTACACTTAATAGTTATGCTTCAGTACTAAATCATAAATTTGTCCTCTCATTATTTAATTGAACTGCCTCTCTAACATTTTCAGAAACAACAACCCAAAATTTGCATAGATGATGACACCTGTAACTTAAGAGGCTCTGGGTCAGCATAACATGAACCTCCCTTCCCTCTAATTAATTGCACGTTATAGAATTCAACCAATCAAGAATACTGACCAACTAATGGAAAACCGTGATGACAAACATGTGTAAGGTAGAATGCGCCTCAGGAACAGATATTCAGACTCTCAAACTTACAATTATTTTCTGAGTGATATATCTCTTGTGGGGGTTCATCATTGAAGGTACAGAATGATACATTTATCGTTAGCACTACAACAACTGCTGAGTCAGCATTTTTTTATGGGTTTCTTGAAATATGGAGTGGTGACAGTACATTTTGAACACATTGTAAAAGCGGCCTGTCGTAGAGTCTTTCCTGAAAATTTTAAGAAAATGACAATAGACATGTTCTTTCCATTGCCACAAGCAAGTCCATGGCATTGGCTAGCATTCACTAACCACTGCATTACCAATGGGTAGTCCTCTATTTTAACCAGCATTGCAACAGTCAAGTCTCCGATGCCCCCAACCGCCCCCCTCAACCACAGATAAACAATATTCACCTTGCTGCAGCCTCTTGTAGCCTTCTGTGGATGTGCTCATACATTTGTGTGTTGAATGTTGTTTGTGTGTAAGCAAGGGCCATTTTCAGTCCTTCAATCCTGTAACTGGGACAGTGACTGGCCATGAAGAGCAACCTGTTGATTTTCGCCAGACCACTGTATTGCGCAGCGTATGCTTCTAGGTCCTGTAAAAAGACAAAAGCAAAGAAACAGCGTTTTAAAAATGGGGAAAGTAGTGGTCATTACATTGGCACAGAATGCTAGTCCTACAGAGTAATATTGTCAACATAAATTGATAGCAGTGATATGTGAGAAAACATGATAAAATTAGTTTTTGAAGTAGTAACAAAATCACTTGTATGACCCAACAAAATTGAATGATACCACGATAAATCCTGAGTAACTATTTCTTGGAAGAGTGCTGTTAATGTGATCAAAAATATCAACCTTGTGGCGCAACAAAAAATGAGGTTTTATTTTGAGTTTTTATGAATTTTCAGTGGGATTGTCTTTTTGTAGCAATTTTCATTCATCTTTTTTGGATGCAAATACATGTAGTCCATATTTTACCCGGAAAGGCTGGGTAGTGCCAAATTGAGAATGAAAAACGATTATTCCGAAGCAAAACCCTTGGAATCCAGTGCCTCTTGACTTTCTGATTATTAACAGGCATTCTCCAAATTAGCTGTGATATCGCAGCGGTACTTGTGGCGTATATCGAACGCGCTCGGGTCATTGGGGTCATCGCCACAGTCCTGCTGCGAGCCAAACCATAGGCTTCGTTGGCAGTTTACGACAAGACCAACCAGTGTCGTAGATTTAGCTTGCAAAATAATAAAATAGATAAAGCTTGCAATAAATAAAATCATACCTACTGTATCATTGACTGACTACGACTCATCTTCTACTCCTACTAACGAACCCGACTGTGACAACATGTATTTTCGACCGTTTTTCAGTGAGTCGTCGATGGTTCCTGCTTGAATTTGAACTTTTGACCTCAAACATATTCAGTGCGTTGTACGCACGATCGAGCAAACATCGTAGAAACCGTCGACAGCTAACGGGAAAATGGCGAAAATACATGTTCTTATCTTCAAGGAAGTTAGCAGGCGTACAGAATGAGTCTCAGATAGTCAATGATAAAGATGATATAAGTTTATTTATTCAAAGGCTAATATAGTTCATTATTTTGCAAGCTAAATCTACGACACCTGTCGGTCTCGTCGTAAACTGCCAACGAAGCCTATGGTTTGGCTCGCAGCGGGACTGTGGCGATGACCCCAATGACCCGAGCGCGTTCGATATACGCCACAAGTACCGCTGCGATATCACAGCTATCTCCAAATATGTGTTCTAGTATTGATTACTTTTCTAGGGGTCAACAAGAGTCTGTCTACAGTCTGTACTCTCTAACTCAGAGTGAAAGATAAATCAAAATTGGGCCATTGAAATGCAGACTACTCTAAAAATGTCATTAATTTTTTATAGATTTCATGGGATCCTGGCATAAGTGTAATGTCAAATATAGACTGCTGTTCTCACATGAACATGTTTCAAAGATGTTACAAAACAACAATATCACTTTAATCTCCTCAAAAATATTCATGAAAGTATTGAAGTAACGTATAACATGAGTTGTAAGATAGATACTGTCTATGGTTGTAATCAGTGCAATGGTCTCCTTGGCTTGTAAACCTATCACAGCTTTGGAATCTACATTGTGACGATGATGTTGGAGAGAAGGACAAATTCTGAATAAGTCAGTGTGTATGTTATTAGCAGTTGTAACTTTTGGTGATTTTTTTCACTATTTTTGTTTTTGCAAAGTCAATTGCAAGTTCTTGTCCTACTCCCCATGAGTACAGGCTAAGTTGACAAAGCTCAAAAATGTGCAGTTCAATATGCTTTGGGGTTAGAACAAGAAGCTATGGCTGTGAAAAATTCATGAAAAGTTACAACCAGGGGGACGAGTTGAATGCAGGCAAACCCAGCTGGACACAGACAGGCCAGACTATGACTTTGTCATGCAAATTACAAAGACGAAAAGCAGTGGAATTTTGCAACAAAGTTTTCGATGTCTGAACTGATGTACTGGGATGACAGGCACAGGAAATGACAGCCAATGAAAATACATTTTCACTACATTTTGATCATAATGTATCAATCACAGTTATACCAAAATTATTATGTCTCCTCCCCTGCACAGAAAACCCACGCTCAATTTTCAGACCTGCTTTGCTACAGTATGCAGTATGTCTCTCGTACTGAGGAGAGTCATTGTCATGACGACTATCCAAAGTTGCATAAAACTCTGAGTATGAAACAGATTGTCAATAGGTCACCAAACTTTTGAGTGTCACTGTTATCCATACCGTATTACCAGTTTTTTGGGGGTATGAAAGGTGTGTAAGTATTCACATCAAAGGACTAGAAAATTCACTTCATGGGCAGAATCTTGAAAAATAGGTCATTTCTTGCCTGGTCACGGAAAAATTATCCCCAAACTACAAAATGCATGGGCTACCAGCCATTGTCACTATGCTACCAACGTAAGAAAATGGTAGCCCAAGTGGACAACCAGGGAAGATAGTTATTTCGAGCCCTGAGAAGTATGTGTAATATCATTTGGGTAGATCTTGCAAAGCAGTGACTTGCTGACAGTTGACATCCAGTTACACCGTGAATACAATAGCTATAAAACTGGATGTGCCCTGTGATTTCATGTACATGTTGGTGAAGAGCAAATTAAAATCCTTAGAGATACAATATCCTCATTTGAAGTTCACTGTGAAGCATACTCCATCTACTGCAACTTATTTTATATTGATAACTGTTCAACATAACATATAACTCAAAGTACAATAACTTAGTACAATCAATTCATATATCTCCTTTTTTGGTAAGGGAGATTTCTAATATTTCTATTAAAAATTTTCTTCTAATTAAATCAGTAGTGAATAAATAATATTGTCAAAGTATAAGAATAAATCATTCACCATCATACTTGAGTTGGCCCTGTAGCACCCTCTATCCTTACATTAAGCAACATGTATAAAAAATATTACATTTTTAACTTAAAGTGCTACACTATGCACTACTATCTTCAAAGTCTCTGGCTTACCAGCGTGGGGTTATCGACGGTATATGACGGTTCAAGGCTATTTTCATTGTCTTCAGGTTGATCAACTTGCATAGGCTCTGCTGGGCCCTGAAAAAGTGAGAAAAAAAAAGTTACTTCAGCACTCGTTACTGTGGATGAATTCAAAGACATATGTCAACTAGAGTGCTGTCTGTCTATTTTTCAAGATCTCTCAACTTCAGTTTGTACCGATTAAGGAGTTTCTCTCGGTTTCCTTGAGTCATGTAAGATTTTCTTGAGTCAAAAAAAGGGCACTCTTTGAGACAGTGGAGGATCCAATTGGCTTGGACAGCACTCTGTTGTGTGTACTTTGCAAGACTTGTTGCACTGAGGAACATAAACAACAGCTGATTCAAATTATTGGTCTTGCCATAAGCTATTTGCTTGCATTACTTGGGAAATCTATCACACTCGTATAAGGCGATTTTTTTTGCATAAATAATAAAAACATCATCACCAAGTGATAGTTAAAACATTAATCACCGAGTGTAATCAGATTGCTACACTGGAGTAACTACAATGGTGCACCCCTGTAGCAACATTTTCTAAGTCACTGCATTTTTGTCAATTTTAAAGTGGTTTATGCCAGCCATGATCTGCAGAAAAGCTAGGCATACACATGTATAGTAAACCTATGATAGATCTCTAATGCTTAAAATACGTTATGCTTCTCTTGCAGTATACGAAATGAATACGTGTATGTGTGGTTATGATATGCATCGAGTAAAATATCAAAAGGGACGGTGGAGTGGTCGCTGCCTATAGCATTCAATTATTCTTTATGATAACCCTGGGGGGAAATTCATAAATTAATCCAACATTAATACTACTAGTACTTTGCAGTAATATGTGAAGATTTTATGTATTTGCCTATTCACCATTCCACAAAAATGAATTATGAAGAGCAACAAATCAATTTGTGCTTGACTACAACATTCAATACTTACAGCTATACTGCTTGGTAATCTCATTGTTTGGGCCATCTCTCGGTTAGATTCTATGAGATTATTTATCAACCCATTTTGATATAAGAATAATCATCCCTAGTGCAAATTGGGAGTTTAAAAAAAAGACTTATTTTATACTTTTGCGGTACTTGTTTCATTGAGCAATTGCCTTCATTTGGGGTTCAAGGTCCTTGATCAACCTCTGTAAAGATCAGTGTTTCAGCCAGCTTTTGACAGCATGAGGACACAGTGACCCATAGTAGCCATTTTTGAGGGACATGTATTTCTGCAGCATTCAGTCAGTGTTCATAGTATGACAACTTATTACAAGCTCCTCGTGGCAAATTTATGCAGTCTTTAAGTCATAACCAAATTTTTTTTTGAGCCACATAAATAAAAATTTTCCATGCAGAAGAAAGCATTTCGTAGTATAGTGGCAGTGTAGATACAATTATTGTGGTGTTTAAGGCCCTGGTGTTGTGTCATAGTTGTGATGAAGCAGGCTCAATAGCATCTTCAACATAAGTTGGGGTTTTTTTTGACACAAAAAGGGTTGGGCCAAACCTAAATCCTGTAAAACAAAGCACAGTGATATTGTTCATTTAATTTCCCACTGTTTGAGAGTAATCATTGTTCTAATGATTATGATAACATTTACACCCACAATTTTTTTCATTTGATATCATCAAGAAATGTCTGGTGATGTTAACTTCTACATCATTAAACTGGTGGAATCTGCAAAAATATTAAAATCATTCAGAATCACATAACTTCTTGTATAAGTTATAGCAGTTTGAAATAGGCCAAATGCACAATTTTGATAGTTCTCCTACTTTTGAATTGTAGCTTTAATATAAGTGACCATGCAAAATTGCAATTCTCAAATGTGATTTGAAAATGCATTATATGCTTACTACTAATACTACAATTACTGTTGACAACATCCCTTTGCCATGACTCTTAATAAAATTTAATTTACAACTGAGAGTCAAGCTAAATGCCCTTATCTCTGACTATCTATGACTCATTCTGTACACCTGCTAATTACCTCCACAATAAGAACATGTATTTTCAACTATTTTGCTCTGAGCCGGTAGAGTTTTCTGCTTGAATTTGAACTTTTGCCCTAAAGCATATATTGCGTTTGTGACAAAGCTGGTACAGGTTAAATTATTCAAAGACTAATGCATTTCATTATTTTGTGAGCTAAATCAGTGACACCGATCAGTGTCATAATAAACTACCAAAAAAGCCTATGGGTTGGCTCGTAGCGGTCCTGTGGCGATGACCCCTGACTCAAGCACAATTGATGCACCACAGTACCACTAGCGTATTTATTGCTAGGTTATTGCTACATGCAAATTTATCTTTGCTCAAAATTTCAACATGAAGGCACCGTGCAAGATGATGTTTCGGGGCTTGCACTGCCAACAACCTACTACTCAATTGAGAATTCAGTACGAATTATTGACTGAGTGCAACTACCTAAAGCTGAAAGTTACAATGCATTATTAATCCCTGTACAATATGTTGAACCATGGAGGCTGTACATATACGGTACCCCCTGGTAAAACAATGACAGAATCACACTTGAGGATTTACTGCTGACTGGTGAGCATGCTCAGTGTTTTTTATAAATTGTTAGGTATCAAATAATCAATACCATAGAGACACTGTACCTTAGAAAGGGGTGTAAAATCTGTTATCTCTGAACGGGCTGAAATATGTTGAACGCAAACTGAATGGAAATACAGGCGAGCTGCAATTTAAGTGACAGTGTTTTGAATGCAAAGTGTAACAACTTCGCTTTCTTGCAAATTGTGTAAAACGACAAACAGTTCTGCAAATTGCGCGTTGAATGAAATGAAGGTCAACGAGAAGGATAAGTAAAACCGCAGTTACGGCCAGAAATAGTAAACGTCTATAGTCATCCCCTAGGCAACAAGGAACGATATTTCTAACCACGGTCACTCTACATTTTAGGGGTGAATCCCGTATTTCAGTCTCTGAGCGAGAACGGACATCCAGAGTGACAATGACCGAACATATGTACTGAGGGGATACCCTGCCAATTTTGCCCGGAAGAATGCAAGTTGGCTCAGAATACAACAGTTCCATCATTACTGCTTAGTGAAATCACGAAATTCTCGAATAATCGTGTCAAACCTGCAAAAACGGTACTTGTATCGGAAGAGGCATGTCCAATTTTTGCTTTCTGGTCAAAATGGCTGACAGATGTTGATATAAATGTAACGCCATCGTTGATTGGCTGAAACAAGGGTAGCCTTTGAACTTGGTAGTATTGCCGTCTCCTTTTCACTTAATTTTTAAAAAAGAGGAGATTTTGTACAAAAGATGCATATATTTGTAAATATATAATTTAAGAAAAATGTTTAAGTTATAAACATTCCGTTTATAGAATAATTATTTTTTCCAAACATCGTGGAGACTGATGAGATATCGCGAGAATTTGAGCGGAATCAAAACATCGTGGACGCGGGAAAAAGTAACGTGGGCAGTATTATTATAGGTGAGACTTGATGCAGATCAAAAGCTTGAAAATCTGTCGAAAAACGTTATTTTGTGCATTTCATAACGAGAACTTCAAACGACTTTGAGGGAGTAACATGGCAATAATTCTTCTTGGGCAAGGGGTGCAGATCAGTAGCTGGTGGTAGCACAGGCGCTTGGCACATTGCTGGGATAATAATCGTATTTAATATGTAGAATGTCTATATTGAACTTGATTATTCAATAAAAGAATCACCGTACGCGATATTAGTGTAGGCCTGTAGGCCCACATGTTGCCTGGCGAATGGCTATGGCTGCCTGGCTCGGGCCCGGCGAACGCACTGCATAATCATCAATGTGTAGAATGTCTACATGACTTGATTATTTATTAAAGAATAACCGTACGTGATATTACTGTACATGTCGGCTAGCTTAACCGAGCGGCTGTAGAGCTCTGCAGGGCTTGGGCCCGGCTTTGGCCCGTTGTCCACTGCTGCACAGACAGGAAGGGAAGGTGTGAAAGCTTTTCACCGCCCGATTTCATAAATCAGCGAAATTCACGAACTCTGAGCGTTTCCGGTGATAAAAACTGGTCAATGGTCAGATGGTTGCATAAACAATCGATCGACTGGCCTCTTTTGCCTAAAATCATACCTTACCCTATGCTACTGGCGAGAAATCGTCCTGAAATCGGCTGGGCACACCAACCCAGCGCCGGCCATTTTGAATAAGCTGCATGCAATGTATGCGCGCCTGCATAGAACCCTTGGCAGATGACGTCATTGCTCTTCTCTCATTGGACGCGTACATTGCATGCAGCTGATTCAAAATGGCCGGCGCTGGGTTGGTGTGCCCAGCCGATTTCAGGACGATTTCTCGGCCAGTAGCATAGGGTAAGGTACGATTTTAGGCAAAAGAGGCCAGTCGATCGATTGTTTATGCAACCATCTGACCGTTGACCAGTTTTTATCACCGGAAACGCTCAGAGTTCGTGAATTTCGCTGATTTATGAAATCGGGCGGTGAAAAGCTTTCATACCTTCCCTTCCTGTCTGTGCAGCAGTGGACAACGGGCCAAAGCCGGGCCCAAGCCCTGCAGAGCTCTACAGCCGCTCGGTTAAGCTAGCCGACATGTACAGTAATATCACGTACCGTTATTCTTTATTAAATAATTAAGTCATGTAGACATTCTACACATTGATGATTATGCAGTGCGTTCGCGGGCCCGAGCCAGGCAGCCATCGGTACAATGCCAGTCAATATGTAGGCCTATAGGCCTACACTAATATCGCGTACGTTGATTCTTTTATTGAATAATCAAGTCGTATATAGACATTCTACATATTAAATACGATTATTATCCCAGCAATGTGCCAAGCGCCTGTGGGTGGTAGCGGCCACTTTATTGCAGTTCCGACGTAGTTGGCTATGGAACTTTGACTGCAGCAGCAAGTAGCCGCTCCACTCCCTGTCAAAATCGAGGCATCAGTCTGGCTCACTGGTGCCGCGGGAGTTGCCAGTGTGTACTACAGAGAGAGAGTATACACGGGCAACTCCAAGGCACCTGTGGTCTGGCTTATGGCTAGTGAGTGAGATTACAAATTGTATTATCACAAGACACAACATATTTCTGGTGATCGTGTAACTGTATATTGGTGCTAGCTCGATCTGTTTCCAGCCCCATCACCTGTTTCAGGGGAAGTTTGGTGAAACTATGGATTGAAGCTAGAAGGTCCCCTTCTAAGTTCTAGCTCCATGGAGAAACCATGGCGCCTGAGGTAGTGCTAGTGGGGAGAGCAGCTGCAGTACAGTAGCTCGAATTTAACCAGGGGTAGCTGCAAATTGTAGCTCTACGGTGAGGCGGTCGGTGATTTTTGGTTTTTGCAACTTCGCTCACCAGTAGCACTACAATGCCGATGGCCCTGTAGAGGTCAAAATAAGCGCATCCCACTGGACCAGGCGTGTTGATGTGAAATGCTACATATTTACTGCATTTGGTCGTACCGATTTATCACTACTGAAGACTAAACACTATACTGCACTAACCTTGTCGTTTATGGGGTTTGGAAATTGTTCAAACACGTCGATCGCGTTCCATAAACAGTGAGCGTGGGGCACCCGTGTTTCTGGGAGCCGCCATTACCGGAAGTTGGTAATGGCGGCTCCCAGAAATGTTTTGAGAACGCGATCAACGTGTTTGAACAAATTCCAAACCCCATAAACGACAAGGTTTGTGTAGAATAGTGTTTAGTCTTCAGTAGTAATAAATCGGTACGACCAAATGCAGTAAATATGTAGCATTTCACATCAACACGCCTGGTCCTGTGGGATGTGCTTATTTTAACCTCTACAGGGCCATCGGCATTGTAGCGCTACTGTTGAGCGAAGTCTCAAAAACAAAAAATCATCGACTGCCTCACCGTAGCGCTACAGTTTTGCAGCTAAGCCAGGGGTTGTGGGTTGGACGGCAAAACCAGAGTCATTCAACCCACAAAATCTCGAGCTGCTGCAGTGTATATAATCAGTGATAAAACACAAGTTTTACACAACAGACAACTAACCACAAAGAAAAATGAAACCTTGTAATGCAGTGAAAAACGGCAAGACCGACAGTACACAGTGATAGATTAATCTTTGAATAAATCAACCTACCTACTGTATCACTGACTATCTACGACTGGCATTTCAGATCTCCTACTCCTGCTAACAATCCTGACTGTGACATTATGTATTTTCGTTGAGCTGTCGACGGTTCCTGCTTGAATTTGAGCTTTTGATCTCCAATGTATTCAGTGCATTGTACGCAAGCGGGCAAACATTGCAGAAACCGTCGACAGCTCACGGGAAAATGGTTGAAAATACTTGTTCTTATCATCAAGGTAATTAGTAGGTGTAGAGAATGAGTCTCAGATAGTCAATGATAAAGATGATACAAGTTTATTTATTCAAAGACTAATATACTTCATTATTTTGCGAGGTAAATCAGTGACACCGATCAGTGTCATAGCAAACTACCAAAAAAGCCTATGGGTTGGCTCGCAGCGGTACTGTGGCAGTGACCCTTGACCTGAGTGCGTTCGATAAACGCCACTAGCACCACTGACACTGCGATATAACAGCTGTGTCCCAACCTACATCAGCAAGAGGTGGAAACACATCATTTGTCAACTCATAGGCACACGCTTCTTGCGCCCCGTGTAAATGATATCTTACTCAAACTGCACCTGGATATTGGCTGAGCAGTGTTGCTCATTCTGCAATAGTACGTTGACAGATTCAGAACCTGGCTGAGAGTACGTAAGACACACAGTTGCCACCATCATGGCTGCCTTGTGCCACTACATGTAACACCAGAGCGCCCCCAGTGTTAACAGGGAGAAATGGATGTAAAAATTTTAATTTTTGAACATATAAATTGTTAAATGAAAACATGAATTATCTTTCATGAACACAAGCATGAATGGCTTCATGAACATAAACATAAATTTTTAAAACTCAAACATGAAATTTTAGAATACAAACATCAAATTTAGAACACACAATTGTTTTTTTTTGAATTTTGCAACACTAGGCTAGCCATATAAAGCTACATGTATTGAAGTCAAATTTATTTTTTGTTTTGGCCCAGATAACTGGGGCTTGGGGGTCCTTTTGATCATAATGTAAGACCACCTGACTTGGGCAAGTTTATAAAATAATGGTTTCAGTTGACATGCAATCACCAGCAAACTCCTCTATCTTCTCTGCTTCAGGTAACAGTGTCCACTGTTATCAACTACGCGACCCTTATTGAATAATTCAATACACTATACACCATAAGAAAGGTGCAAAATTTCACTGAAGAATTCGTGGTGAAGACAAAAAGTATGCCACCTTGACCTTTTTGTGACATCATCATACCTGACAAATCTTTTATATCAACAGAATTCATGCTCATTAGACCAGTCTGTGGTATTTGGCGCTCTTCCAATTACACACATACATCAAAGTTAATACCACAGCTTGGCCAGGCCAAATAAGACACTGTAATCGACTTTTCTGTGGGAAAGCCGATGATCAAATGCAGACATTGCACAAACCGTAATAAAAATGACAACTGCTGATCAGTCCATGAAAATAATAGCCTCTTATCAGATGTCTGATAGATATGAAATATTGTGGAATATCTTTCATACAGGCCCATGTTTTTAAATCTCCTGGGGCTGTGATCGTTTTTTGATTCAATCACACTTGCATTTGGCATTTTATGTATTTCATGATGAAAGATAAGATTCCCCCTCCCCTCAAGGAATTTACAGGTGGTGGGAACAACTCAGGATGAACTGCATTAACGCTGTCAGATTTCTCTGTTGAATTTCATCCATGGGAAGATTTTTGTTTCAGGCAACATTTATCATCATGATTTTCCCAGTGGGTGAATACAGTAGTATTTGCTGATGATGTTGATGTTATACTAGCCTGGAGCTCTAGAGCTCTGTTTGATATATCCCTAGAATATTATCTAGACTCAGAGCGTGCGTTAGTGATATGCATTCTCTAGTACTTCTCCTTAATGCAGCTGCAGAAAATGTTTTATCTTTTTGTCATTTAGTTGAGTTTTTGAGAACATCTGTTTCCTGCATACTCATGACACAGATCCAGAAATATTTCAATTTCAAGTTCAAACCAATGGGAAGTGTGATTTTGATAAGACTCCATATTTAGACAATTGGTGAACAATAGAATCAATGCTGGATGCTTATCAAAGTCACATTTCCCGTTGCTCCTTGTTTGATGAGCATACATATAGGATGGATGATGCTGTCAAAATCAGTTCTAATGTAAGTAACATGGTACCTGTGAACTTTAACTCTCAGGAAAAGAGAGAAAAATTGAGTCCGTTTTGTGGTTTGTGCTTAAACTGTGTTTCTTGTAATGAAGTTTAACATATTCTGATTATCTGAGGTTGTCTGTCATTACAGATGAATGGAAGGAGATCCCAAGGATTAATCTTGAATCGTAGTTCCTTCTAGATTGGATCCAGATATTCTGAAGTCTTGCCAATCATTTCCTCAGTGTTTTTTTTTGCTCATATTTGGTTTTACGGTATATATAAATACCAAAAAGAGCTTATATGATGAGTCTGAGTGGCGTCTGTGTCTGTATATTTGTGGGTATGTTTTACAAATATTATCAGCATAAATCACTCTTAGACATACAGCCTCAGCCAGCTGTTTATTGTTTTTTTTGCATCAGTCTGTAAATTATATTCCGTCAATGATGAGGTATCAAATGTCTCAATAGCTTTTGTAGTAATTGCATGTCCACATTCAGTAATCAACTTTAGTACCATTTGATAAGCACAGAAACCCAATCTGATTAAAATGGTATGGAGAGACACATACTTAATCTGTGCTGTCGTTTGTTGAGTGTCCCTCCACAGATGGTACTGTTATCTTTCCATGTGGATTGTAGAGGTGAAAATGGTATGCTTTTCAAAAAATGAAAGTAAAGTGCATTTCTACAACATTCAGGGATTGGAAATGTACAGCAAAGTATACTTTGAGTACCAAAGTATACTTTGAGTACCAGTTGTAAAGCCTACAGTTGTAAGTGAATTCCAAGTATAAACACTGATTTAGATTAGTGCCGAAGGATAACTTAACCCTTTCACCACCATGGTTTGACCCAAATCCATTGTTTTCTATGGTAAAGTTAGACCTGTACACAGGGAACTGGGGGTGAAAGGGTTAAGTAAACCACTAAACGCACTGATTTTGTCGGACCACTATTGCAGGAAATCTTGGAAATGAGTGGAGGACGTTTCACGAAGAAGATTCTCACGTTGGTTTTTGTGACCAGAGAGAACCAGGTTCTGCTTGGGCTGAAGAAACGAGGCTTTGGAGAAGGAAAATGGAATGGCTTTGGCGGGAAAGTTGAAAAGGGAGAAAGCATAGAGCAGGCAGCAGCAAGGTAATCTATTTGGGGTTTTTGTGAATTCTATAATCCTCACTCTTTGCCACCTCCATTATTTTTCAACGTTGCATGTAGTTTGGCGGAATATTAGGAATGGTTAAGGTGGGGAACCAGTTTTGTTGACGCTTATCTTTTAAACTGATTTTTCACTTAAAAAAATATCTGTATACCTGACAGGTAGTTATTTTGTTAGGTAGACAGTTCTAAACTATTGGTTGTTGTACATTCAAGAGCAAAAACAGAAACACGCTCTGTTCTTTAGCACTTTGTCAACGATGATGAAGTCGTTTTTTTCCCAACGATGATGAAGTCGTTTTTTTCCCAGAGCAGTTTCAAAGATTGAGGGTAATGCTACACTGCCAATCAGATTTCAATTTTATAGTTTGAAATCTATACCAGAATATTATCTTTATGCCTCATATTCAATTACAGGTAGAGGCCTGCTCGTAATCTTGGAAGTAGTTATAAATTTTCAAACCCTCAGGGAAAGTCAGGTTTATAATAGTAATTCTATGACAGTTTTAATCAATTTCAACGATAGCAAACATCTCTCTCATGTGTTGGATACACCGTAAGAATTACCTCCAAATCTGTAGCGGTAACTCTTTTTAAATGAGAGTATTTGGTATGAAAAAGTTTGTTGATATTGTCGTTTAACCTTTGAGCACCAAAGTCAATTTTTGTCGCTTTTATAAAATATACCCCAGTAAATTTTTTCCAAATGTTTGGTAAAATTTTGATAACGAACTGTAGTCAATGAAATGTGGTGTCCATTTAGTCCAAAATTATCAAAAAAATTACAGAAAATTTTAAGAAAATCAGTAAAATGTTGCACTAAAATTTTGGTGGGAAAAATTACAGCATTCAAAGGGTTAAGGTAGAATGCACCTCAGGGACAGATATTAGGACTCTCAAGCTTTTACAATATATATGTGGCCCACCACTTGTGAGGGTTAATTTTGAAACTTATGAAATACATAGTTTTCACCGGCTTAGTTTTGTGAAAATTTGGAATTTTGTTTTCTCCCATAGAGTTAACACAGGGATAGCAGCCATTTTGAATTTCAAATATCAGTAATACCAGGTAATTTGTTTCTCTACACCAAACTTTGCACAGTGACCACTGATTTTTGATTTTCTTGATTTTGAAAGAGAATGGTTGAAAGTTTCCTGGAGGAATTAGTCATACTTGCGAATCAAAAACTGTACCATGACGTCATAACTTTGTCCGCGTCCTGTCCTTTGTCAGATTCAAGATTCTAAGCTCTGCTAGGGTATGGAACACATGTGAAAAGTTCTGTTGATGTTACCTTTGAAAGTGATAGTGACTACAATCAGTGTTGCAGCCAGGACGTGCCCTTGCAACAATGTACCCACAACGGAACCCGCTGCCCCGCTTTCTAACGCTCAGCGGGTCAACTCGGGCACACTCATGACTCGACTGTGTTCAGTGAGTGTAGTCTGCAAGTGATATCTGTTACTGACGATGGCCTTTGTTTTGCGTGATTATTTTGAACCTCACATTTACATACTTTTGAAAGTGTGGTTAAAAATATTAAGCGCTGCTCTTGTTGTAGTCCGACTTAGCTCTGGTTTGAGGCAGATACAGTATACTGTTACAAGTGCCTGAAATTAAAGCATAGCTCGAATTTTGTTTTGTGAAAATGATTTATTGTAAAATAATTTGATTGACAACTGACGCATGTTGGAAGACGAAGTATCACGTGTAACTTTGCCAGTACAATACAATCGTACAATATGTAATGTTATTTTTGATGAAGGAATTCTATACTTGAGTACAATACAGTTATCAATGATGGGATTGGACAAGATGTGCAATATAGGATGTATTAACAAGAATAAGATAGGCCAAATGTGCAATACGGGATGTGTCAAAATGTCGACACTGAGCACTTCCACAAGATTTTGGCTATGGAACAAGAATTTTTTTTATTGTTTGTTTTGTTTTATTGTCCCCCCTCCAAACACAGAACAAAATTCTGGAAAATACACCAAAAGTTTTTACAGTTTATTCATACTATGATACTACATCCGACCTGTAAATTTTTTTTTCTCTCATGTCTGTGATTAGAGAGTTACAAGAAGAATGCAACTTGGTGTCTGATAAACTGGAGAGAGTTGGTTTGCTGGATTTTGAATTCCAAGATGATCCAGTCGTCTTAGAAGTCCATGTCTTCAAGACTGACACATATAATGGTGATGTCAAGGAATCTGAAGGTAAGAGAGATGTCGCGACTAACATCAGACACATATATAGGAACTGTGGATGAGTATGTCGCGATCTTCCACCATGGTGTTTATGTCTTAAGGTAGCTACATACCTTTTAGACACTTTCAGATTTTTATTTTTTTCTCAATTGAACACGTCCCAAACCCCAATAAAGTATACATTTTCTGAAAGCCCTGATATAAAGCTATCCGACCAAGCACAGTACACGGTCATTATTTGCATAAGAGTCACGTGACAAGCGTTTTGCTGAAGCTTCAAAAAACTGGTTTTTCCCGCCTTATGCAAACACGCTGCAAGATTTCCGGTTAGAATTTCTTCATTGACAAGCCTTGACAATATCCTTCAAAACCGTGTCTGCGATTTTTTCCCGGAGGCTCCATTCAAATTATATGGCGTGATAATTAAAATTCCTTGAAAAGCACCTTCATCTAACACCTTTAAGAGCGGATTTAAAATAACAAAGGCAAATAAAGAAAATCCCAGACATGGTTTTGAAGGATATAATCAAGGCTTGTCAATGAAGAAATTCCAACCGGAAATCTTGCAGCGTGTTCGCATAAGGCGGGAAAAAACGGTTTTGGAAGGTTCAGCAAAACGCTTGTCACGTGACTCCTATGCAAATAATGACCATGTACTCTGCTTGGTCGGATAGCTCTATATCAGGGCTTTCAGAAAAAAATAAAAATCTGAAAGTGTCTAAAAGGTATTTATGTCTTAAGATACCATCCTGACTAGATTACAGGAGGTAGTCATGTAATCAGGGGTTGAAAGTAGAACGCGCCTTTGGGACAGATATTCGGACTCTCAAATTTCTACAGTTCTTTTCTGATCTACTACCACATGTGGGGACTCATTTTAACGCTTGGAGAAAGAAAAAGTATCACCGTCTTAGTTTTTCGAAAATCTGAAATTTAGTTTTTTCCCCCATAGGGTTAACACAGAGATGGCGGCCATTTTGACTTTCAAATATCGCAAAATGTTGGGAAATTTGTTTCCCTAGTCCCAAACTTTGCACGGTGACTCCTGAGTTTTTTGTTGATTTTTGAAGAGAATGGTTGAAAGTTTCATTTTTGAAAGATTGAGCAAAAATTTGTCTTTCACTTTCGAGGCGCACACTATCTTAACGTAAGAATAAAGCATCTCGTCCTTTTTCATCCCATCTCCAAGTTTGCATGCATTCGTTCTTTGTTCAGAAGACAAAGGAATATTTTTCCACTCAGTAATCAACAACACTTCATGCATGAATTCCCGTCCACCCACTCCCAGCCTTACACATATATATAGATCTACAGCTGTAGGGGGGCTTCCTCAGTAATTTCAGTCACTCAGTTTGGTTTTCAATTAAACACAAGGGCTTTCGATCACCCACGTGGCTTCAGGCCTTTTCCTGTCTTCCCCAACCTGCTCCGCTCGCCTGGCATCAAAGCGCATGGTGTGGGATGCCATGGGCGTGGGGTGAGGGAGCAGGTTTCACACATACTGCTTTGCAGATCAGTCATCCTTTGTGTGCGTTGCATATCTCGTGGGGGCTCATTACCACGGTATGCCCTTTCCTGAAGGTCTGTGTCAATGTTATCCCCTGCGTTAAATTTTGTTTGTTTGATCCAGATGCAGATGCGGTCTCTGGTTCATTAGTGATAAATGATTGTGAAATAAATTTTCTGGACTGTGAAAGTGACACCTCTTATTAATGATAACACCAATGCGAATCTCTTTGATGATGGCACTGATACCAATGCTGGATATGAAAAATGATACTTCATCAAACATTTCCCAAAAGCTCCATTATTTTTGAACTTTTGATGTGTTTTTCCAATGTTTTCATCCTCTGTACATAAAGCACAGGGTCTCTGAAGGCTCCTTGAAAGTCCTTGGAAATGACATTGAGTCCCGGAAAGACCTGGAAAATCGATAATCCATCTGCAATTTTTACCTTCTCGTGTCTATTTATAGACAGAGAAGGTATTAGAGTTGAAAACCAGTATGCTGGTGTCAACTACTTCCGTCTGTCAAGATCCGTTGACGTCATGCCATTGTGATGGGTCATATCATAAACTGGTGGGGGTGTTCATGGTTCAGGTTGAGGTGTAGGAGAACGATTTTGAGCTGTGACAAAAATCAAATGGGACTTAACGGCATAGCCAGTGTTAAGCCTTTCTCCAAGGTTTCTTAGTTGACTACAATCTATTACAGACTACTGAGCTGACGTTAGGGGTACTCACCTTGTGTGCGCTCACTCTGTGTGCGCTAGTGTTTGGTACTGAGTTGCGTGGATATCCCCTCATGGCCTCACGTGATATGGGCCTGTTGCATAATCTGCAGATGATCATATGATGCCTCTGAGTCTGAAAACGGTCGTTGTGTTAGCCAGTCGGCATTTTCCTTGCATTTTTTCTCATTTAATTTGCAAAATATCGGCGAGTATCTCAATATTTCAAGATAACTCTTTCTTCCCAATCGTTTCCTGGAGTTTCAGAGTCATATGAACGAAAATGAGTGAAAGTTTTAGACAGGAAAATCGGACGTCGGCCATGTTCAATGTTTACAGTACAATCAGAAGTTTATGTGGAGGAAATAACTAACAAACACTGTTCATGATGCCCGCCCTCTAGAGGCAGACCTTCCTATATGAAGTACCGTACCACATTTGATGCTTGTGGAAAGCTTGACCACACAAAGGAGCATTTTAACTTTTAGAAAATGACAAATTGAATAAGAAGGTATTCTGAAAATGTCAAAAACTGAGGAAAAATGCGCAAATATTCAAAATAAACAGGTTAACTGACTGGTCAGCTATAAAAAATGAAAATGTTTATGATCAAAAGTTTTTTAGATGCACACATTTTAACAAATACAGAAATTATTAACATTATAAATATAAGACCAAACTATTTTTTCAGGGATGGGAGAGGTTGGAAATAAGGGTGAGAGACAAAGACACTCCTATTGCTGCATGTGGATGCAGCCACACCATTTCATTTACAGCATACTTATTCACTGTGTTGTGTTCAAGTTCCATATTGTACTGACTGTCATACAAGGATAACTATAAGCAAATCAAATCAAATTAGAAAAGGATCAATGCTGTTGTGTGGATTTTGCTGAACATGGCTGATTTTAATATTTCGCCCTATATATTTGGTATCCAGCAAAGGCATATTTTGATGTAAAGTCAAAATTAACACTACATTGCTGACAATATATGTTACCGTTTCTGCATGAACTTTTCTTTTTTAAATTATAGTATAGTAGTACTTCGAACAGATTAACAATTATTGTGATGTCAACCCATAATTTTACATCACAAAGACTGTAATTCTGCCAATTTTTTTTATTTTTCAGTCATTTTATAATTTTGCTCTGCACAAGATGATTGAACAAATTGCAATGTTTGAATTTGTAAACTCAAAGAATAAAAATCCTTTGGTCACAGATTAAATTATTTTTTGAAAAGAAATTTACTCTTAAACACTTTTAGCATATATTCTTTACACGGTCATGTATTTCAAGGAAAATATGCCTATCAAAAACAGTAATTTCTTCACTTTCAATTTTTTTTTAATACTATGACAATTATCAGCCATGAGGTTATACAAACACAAGACCAGATAAGCGTTTTTCATCATTTCCACAGGACTCTTTGGAAAATCCATTTAAAACAGTTAAAAGTGACTTAAAATGATCACTTGGTATACGGTACATTTAATTTATAGATGCCAGGTTGTGTATTTCACATGCACTCAGGTCAGTAGGGAAGTGCGTCATTACTATTTTGGACTGTTAATTCTTATTTCTGAATTATTTAACTTTTTTCCACATTGAACTATGTTTAGGCAGTTTATACTGATAGCTTAGAATTTTTTTGATTGATATATTTAATCATCTTTTGGGTTCTTTGGGTCCATATCCCACCTCATGCCCCTACATCATCAACTATTTACCAACAACTCCATGCCAACAACCAATTACCTGACCTGGCCACACATTAGAGAAGGTACAGCGTCATTGACGGTATTTTTAAAAATGACAAGACAATCAGTTGTGATAATGTAAAAATGATATTGAAACTGATATATTGTAAAAAATTATAATATCTAGAAAATATTATGTTGGACCTCAAGAAAGTCCTTAAAAATTACAGAAATGTCCTTGAAAATCTTTGAATTTTAAGTTACTTTGATTGTGTGGACCCTGAATACAGCTCTTTTTCCTAAAATTTTGGTACAATCAGTACAGACTGAATATAGATCAAACGAACATGTCGTACTGTTATACACCTTGTATGTCTGTAAGGTTCATTTTTCAAAAAATAATATTCCACATTGCACACAGTGCCTTGTACTTGCAAGGCTGATTCTGTTTATTTTGGAGAGAAGAAAAAAGGAATTTTACTTCGACTTCGTATTTTCTTTAAGAAAATTATCCAAAATATTATCATTTTAGGTTACCATAATTTCTTCTTCGATAACTCACTTCTCTCGTCACTTGGGTTTGAGTCACTGGTGTACTAGCAACAGTCATCAGACAAATGACAAAGCTCTCATGATCAATATCATTAAATTGGTACATGTATCAGACTTGTGTTGGAGGTAGTTCCTTAATAGTCCCATGAAGCGCTGTGCAAACAGCCCCACTTCTCAAACTTTAAGATACATTTTTGTAGCCATATGATCTTGCACAGTCCTTTCAGTTCCCAGTAGCTCTGTGATGTGTAGAAAAATAAAAGGATTGACTTGGCATGTCCGAGATGAAATGGCCAACTTTTTTTATATTTCCTGTTTTCGTTACCCCTTGACTACCACTACCAATTTACCCCTTGTCTACCACTACCAATTTTATCATATAAAAGTAAACACATCGTAAACGCTTATGGGATCTCACAGGAATTTTCCAACACTCAGGGTATATATATAGTAATTCATTACAGCGTCGGAAGTTTCCAACATTCAAGGTACAAGGGGATAAGTTATTATATTAATGGTCTCCATAAAGGACGTCATCAAAACCTTTAACTTACCTCGTTGCTAATAATAGTAATAAAAAGGACATCCTTTGATCCAATGAAATGCACTGCCTAAGCAAAATCAAGGCCACTTTTTAGTTTTCAACTCTTGACACGTGCGTGGATTGCTCTTTTTGTCGTGTCTTAAAATAAATCTTTGCTAAAGTATATATGCGCTCTCTTGTTTTTTCCATGCATGCTTGTATTCTTTGACGTCACAATATGCAATGAAAGTTGCATCCGTCTTCTCATCAAGGGCATGATAAAAGTGAAAGTTTGATGTTTTTATTCCAAAATCCTGATGTTACAACAAGCGCCATAAGACTCAATTCATACGTTTGATAGCAGATCTGCATGAATCTTTCAGGTCAAACCAAGTTACAGCGTGAGCTGCTTATATTGATAGTGTCAGCATGCACATTGTCACAACATTTATTCATGTCAAATGTGAAATATCAAACAGTTCCTTGCAACTATTTCCAATGCCTGAGAATCGAATCCCTTTTTCCCTTGCAGAAATGCTTCCCAAGTGGTTTAGCTCCAAGGCCATTCCATACAGCAAGATGTGGCTGGACGACACATACTGGTTTCCCATCATGCTGGAAGGATCCAAGTTTTACGGATATTTCCTCTATCAAGGACACAGTAGAATCCTCCGCCACAGAGTTCAACAGCTAGACCAAGTCCAATGTCATTTCAAAGAGTTCAGAAATGGTAAATACCAACATTGTTTTATTTCTCTTCATTTTTAAACACGAAAAGTTTGGTTATTCTAGAAGTTCAAACAGAATTTTCATCCATTTTAGTCCTTTTCTGCCACATCTGAAAATTTTAGATAAATTTTCTTGAACAGCAAAACTTGCCAGCACCAGAAACACATGCATTGGTAATGTAGCAGCTCACTCTAACTCTCACTGCCTTATAAACTCCACTTTTATGTATAAATTTTGAGAACTTTTGACTGTAACTATTCTGAGATGATGTGACAGATACTGAGGCCAGGCAAGTTCGAAGCCTCTATCAAAGTCATATAATTTAAAGGATGCAAATTTATCAAAATTACTTTTCTGGAAAGCAAAAAGTTGAAGAAGCTATCTTGTTCAGAAACTCTTTGGGTTTCTATTGTCACAGATTTTGCTGACATAAAACAGTAATGTAAATTTAGAGGGTAGCTCATTCTGAAATTAATGTATAGATTGAAGATAACTGCGATGAAACAGCAGCTAGTGTCTTATGGAATGGCTGAAATCTAAAGCATTATTGTACAGTCATGAAAAGGCTTTTAGGAGAATGTCAAAAATATATATAAGAATCAATGCTGTTTGATAACTGATGTCTAACTCTTCACATTGACATGAGGAAAAATACGAGACAAGGAAGTTCATATAGAGTCGGTATACTCCTTGAATTTCTTGAAGGCTTTTGAAAATGAAACAAATTCCTGGAAAATTGATAATCTACCCACAATTTTCAAAATTGGCACGATGATCAGTCCTGATATCCTAAAAATGAAAAGTGCAATAATATGTAAAAGTGATGCGTTGTAAAAATGATACCTGGCATATGGTACTTTGGACCTCGAAAAGTCGTTGAAAATTGCTGAAAAAGTCCTTGAATGTCTTTGAAATTTAAGTGGCTTTGAGTATGTAGACATCGAACGTGCTGTTCTGTTTTCTTTGGAGGTTAAGTGTAGAAATTTCATTATTTCGAGTACCCAAAGTCATTTTCTCTGCTTATGAAAGATTTGTCCACACCTTAAATGATATCCAAGTTGATTTGTTCCTTGTAAGATATCACTTTTTACAATAGTGTATTGTAATTTTACGTGAGCTTTCATATTAAAAAATACAACTCCTTACAATTCCTTTTCTTTTCTTTTCTTTTTTCTGAAGGCCATGGAGAGCTGTGAATGGTAGCGTTATCCAAACTGTATGACAATTAAACCTGTTTATCCAGGATTCCTAGTGAACAAGTCCAAGCTCACCATTGACAGAAATGGCTTTTGGCGAAACCATTTTACATAAGCATTCATACTAAAACTTAAAACTAATGAAGTAAATTCCTTTGTTTTCTGATGTGTGTATGAAGGCCACTGAGAACTCCAGAATGGTAGCAGAATCCAAACTGTGTTAGGGTTTAATCTGTTTATCGAGGATTCCTGATAAACAGGACCACACTGGTCATTGACAACAAAGAGTTTAGGCCAGACCACGGTGGTGAAAGTGTGAAATATACCAATTTCACGACAATAACCCATCAATGTTGCACATTCAGTTACTTCAGATCGTGCACTGTACAGTTTTTAGAAGGGTCATTCCACTTTTATTTTTCCTGACATGGTCACATCAGGCAGAATGCCTTATATCCTTTAAATCGTTTGTCGACTGACTGAGAGGCAACCTGAAAGATCATTGAGAGAAACCATTCAACAAAGGAAATCTGAAAGGAATGACACAAGAATGGATAAGTCGCCTCAAAAAAACAATCAACCCTGCGTAATTCAAAATGCACAGATGCACCTGACACCCCCTGTTTAGTACTCGCAACTCGCGTGACACTGGGATTGAGGTCACCTATTGCGAGCTCAAAAGTGCCGACGGAGGGGATGTGAAGTCAATGTGAAAATTTCGCCAGGAAATTGGCTCTGCTGATCAAAACGTTATCAAAACCAGAAGCCATCTTGCCACGGGCACTCAATTGAAGCGATATTATTAAACCTCTTGGCTCCAATTGCAGAGACAGCCGTGTAAGTTTTCAGTACGCTTCACCCTATTAATCCTCAAGATCACCGCTCACGACAGTTTAACATCTGCCAGTAACAGAATTAAACTAAGCAAGACACACGCACCTGCATGTTGCCGAAAGCCACGCAATTGTCTACATGTAATCTGTACTTATTGGATAGTCCATATCCTTTGTCACTATGTAGGCATCAAGTAGACACATATAGATTTGTGCAATTTGGTTTAATTTCCATCTATGATTGGTCTGGTTTAGGTATTGTAGTCTGCATGGGATAATAATGTGCACATATAAGAGTGTAGATTTGTTTATGTTTGCATATATGTATGTAAAGAGTAGATTTGTGCATATATCTGCATGTATTAAAAAAATGTTTAGATTTAACGGATATTTTAGATGAATTTCCATCAGCTATGATCTGTCTAGTTCAAGTATTGTAGTCTGCACAGTAAAATTATAACACGCCACATGCTCATTCCGTGTCGCGATTCGCCAGAATACGTCACGTGACGAGAAAATAGATACGTCTAGTCCCCACCAAATCGACAAAAGTGACGTCAGAGGATATTTTTTGAAAAGCTATTTCCCTAGGGAAATAGTTCTGACCAAATTTGGAAAAGTGCCCGGTCACGTGACCGTAGTGTCGTCTGCAGCTTTGCAACAATGGCCGGTGACTAATAGGTGATTGTGCGTCCGGGATAGGTGACGACACATTCTCTAAAACAGATTTCCAACATTTCCAACATTCCAACAGCGTAAGAACTTGAATAGCTCATCGACGGAAAGATTAAGGTGCAACTAAGGATGTTGCTAGGTATACTTAGAATATTTTTTGAAAGAAAGTGGTACCACGTACAACTGAAAGCGCTGTGGAACATCGCCCAGTAAACTTGTCACAATGGATTGTTGCGGTGCAAAATATCAAAACACATTAAAACTATATAACAATACAACATGAGCATGTGGTGTGTTATAAAACACCTATTGCCTGGTCTTTATTCGGCTATAGCACTCGTCTATAACCTCTCGTGGCCATGTGTTACCAGAAACACATCGCTATACCCCTCGGCCTACGGCCTCGGGAATAGCAATTTGTTTCTGGTAACACACGGCCCCTCGGGGTAATAGACGGTCGCTATAGCCCTCATGACCAGGCAATAGGTGTTTACTATGCACACACAAGAGTCTGTACATTTAATTGTGCTTGCATATATGTGTATGTGAAAAGTAGATTTGTGCATATATCTGCATGTATGTCTAGATAAACTAATGTGTATATCGAACTGCTTATGTAACTACATCTGACTGTGCTTAGATCTGTATGTTTATATTTGCTCTATGTCAAAATCCCAGCCTCCATGGGATCTGCATCAGTTTCATCAAAAATAGACAAAAATTGCAAGATTTTTAACTTCACTGAGATAGCAGAAAATGATTAGTACAGTTGTTCCTATTTCTTTTGGCAGAAATTGACCATAGCCATTGCAACAGACATATATTACCTTAAAAGGAATCAGCCTAAGACTTGTAGATGGGGGCATCACACTGTCACAAATGGATCACAGAGTATTAGAAGGGGGGACAATCACATACTTTTTACTGGCATAGACACACAGCTTCATCCAAATTTCTATGGTTAATAAATCCAACAAAGACATTTTCTTTATCTGGTGGTAGAGATATTGTGATATATTCCAATCATTCTGCTGTGATCTCGTAAGGAGTCTGTAGGACACTTTGGTTCATTTGGTGATTGTAAGGCTTGAACACAAGCTAATTTATATATTTAGTCTTTTTCATTCGAATACTCTGATCAGGAAATCGAGAATCAGTAATGATTGGATTATTCAAAAGACCCCAGTGAATTGGGACTTGAATGGGGCAATCAGAAACTATTACATGTTCTGAAAAACAAATGAAAATGTTAATATTACATAGAGGGCGCTGTCAATGATTCCAGCTGGCAGCTGCAAGCTGTGATGTAATTCAAACCACTGTAAGCGCGGGAAGTGTCCTCATTTGACACGAAAACCTAACCCCCAACATTAATTCAAGGAACAGGTAATGACTTAAATATGGTTTAAATGTATACTATTGACCTAGCACAGCGATCAGGTATGATTATGGAGACCATTAGCTGGTTGCACAATTGCGCAGGCCATGAACCACCACTAGTTTTAGTGCTACTGTAAATCATGGTCGGACCTAGCCATGTACTATGGCATGGCATGGCACGGGTGTGTGCATGGATGTATTTTTTACATCCATGGTGTGTGTTACCCACCATTGCTATAGTCGGTAATAGTAAACACAGCCCTGCCATGCAGGAGGCCTATAGCTAGTAACAAACAGCCTTGCTGCGAAAACGAGCCCTGCCACTCCTTGACGTGTTCTGCTGGGAGTGGGCCACTCCAATGACTAAGCTACCCGAGTGGCAGAGGCACAGGCGCTCTTTACCTGGGTAGTCTGCTAAGTAGATCAATTTTCGGATCGATCTATTGATCCCGTAGTGGATATATGCCCGCCTAAATACTCACATATATATATATATATATATATATATATATATATATATATATTATATATATATATATATATATATATATATATATATATATATATTTGCATATTTATATTTTTGCATATTTCACAGAGATCATGGAGTCACCAAATCATATAATTAAAAAAAAACTTCTAACAATAGTTTACATCGTCAAAAATGAGCAAATATTATTGGGTATGAAGAAGAGGGGTTTTGGAGTTGGCAACTGGAACGGATTTGGTGGAAAGGTTCAGGCCGGAGAAAGCATTGAAGAAGCTGCACGACGGTGAGTCAATGATGATTGCAGAGGTGATGATATTGAGGCCAGATCTTGCGTAAAGCGTAATCGTGGGTGATCTCTTCAATGGCCATGTGATATTTCCTACATAATGAGATTCAATTAATTTAGCCTCAAATTGAAGAAAAAGTCCCAATTGTGAGTGACAATTGGCCTTAATACAAGTGAGCCTGAGAAATTTTACTTTTTATACCTGACCTACTTTCGTCAATGCTGATATTGATATTAACAGGTAGAATGTCATTATAATGCTTTCAGATGCCTTCACTGAGTCTGACTCTTGACTATAAAGGCCTCCAAAAGCATTAGGGACGGACCATTAGATCTTGGGAGGGGGGGGGTGGTCATAAACAGAAAAAAAAAAATTTCAGAGCAGAAAGGAAAAAAAAATCTTCAAACTAGTTTGCAAAATAAAAAAAACATAAATGAGAAGACAAATGTGTAAAAAAAAATCTGCAAAAGTCTTTAAAATCTTGAATTTTTTTAGATTTTACCGACAGGAAGCAACTTTCTGTATTTTTAGTACATCCTCAAGGCACATTTTTAATTTTAATTTATACATTTAGAGTGACTGTATCCCTTATACTGGAAGTTGTTATTATCTTATCTTTTCAGGACTTTTGTATTCTGATCACTTGAAAATTATGAAATTATAGAGCCTGTTTTCTACTTCTTTCCTGCGTACAAACCAAGCAGGTACACTAGGTAAAACATTGAAACTATGGTATGGTTGTCAAGACAGAAAGTTGTATTTGCCTTTTAAGATCAAGGTAAACAGATGCAGGCCACATCAGGTTCATATTTTTTCACAGCATTTCATTGCAATGATGAATGCAAGAATGGGTGAACAAGTAGAAACACGTCAATAATGATAAAACAACATATCAAGTCATTAGGTATTATTTTGCTTTTAAAAAGGCATTTTCAATTCTTTTTTCTCAAAAAACAGCCTCAAAAAACAACAGCAACACATTTTTTAACATTCAACAATACACTACGTAGAATGCCATCTATCCAACAAATCCCAACACAAAAACACACAAAAGGGTTGAACTTTGAAAGTTTCTCGATAGCAAATACTGAACAAATCTGCATGAATAATCGTTTGTGTGTAGCAAATGCTGAATGACAATTATCTGAAGAATTTTTCCACCACAAAAAAGAGCATGATTTAAACAAATCTTAAGGGACTTATGTAGCAAATTTCAAAGAAATTGGACAAGCCCTTTCAGAGAATACAGCTTTTTGACCATGAATGGCATAAATTGCCCTAAAAAGACAAATATTGAAATTTCACCACATCTTTACACATCCAATCAATTTGGACATGCTGCTACAGAGAAATAGATGTTTTGATCAAAAAAGGGCAACAATTGCTCTAAAAACACAAATATGCAAATTTCACTATATTTTGCAAACAGCTTCTCAGCTTGTCAAAATCAATTGTAAATCATGAGATATGCATGATGTTTGGTAGGGTGAATGTAGGCATTTCAGCCACGCAGGAGAAAGGGAAGCCAGGAAACCAAAATAGTCAATTTTCAAAACTATAGGAAGCTACTGAGGAGCAAGAAGACCATGTTTCAGAGAAGATGTGTAATCTGAAAAAAATGCTCCCCAAGTGCCACCAAATAACATCATTTTAATCTCTATTTTTCAAAAGCTCCAACGGCAGGAGGGGGGACACCCACTCCTGACCTCCCCCGCAAAAATACTCCCTAAGTGCCACCAAATAACACCATTTTAATCTCTATTTTTCAAAAGCTCCAACAGCAGCAGGGGGACACCCCTCTCCTGACCTCCCCCCGTGACCGCTTGCACGGTCACTGTGGTGCTTCACACCACATCTTTGCCCTCTTTATCCTCAGACAGCGACAAACTAAAAAAAATTATAAATCTGAAAATTTACTCTGAAAAAAAAATTTGCACAGCTAATCTCAATTGGAAAAAAAAATTAGAAATTTACAATAGTAAAAAAAAAATTTCACAATTTCATTGTGACCACCCCCCCTCCCAAGATCTAATGGTCCATCCCTTACAAAATGATAATGATCATTTGAAAAGCTAGACCACCAGGTAACCATAATCAGATTACCCAAGATGCAATGCATTATTTTTTTCTTTTAACGCAAACCAGATGCAGGAAGCCACAAAGATATTGGAAAGTACAGGTTTTCCTAATAGTGACAAACTGTAATGAGTTGTGAAATGCAAAGTGATATCTTGTGCCTGGCAGAACACCCATAATTTATACTGCTGTCATGTTTTTCTTCTATTTTTTGCCTTTTTCACAAATCAAATCATAGGTACTTTGCCAGTTTGAAATTATTTGGCACACCAGTGAAATAGCTTTATTCTTTATTGTACTTGGGCCTCAGCCCAAGTACATTTGTTTTCATTCCGTGGGAAAAACTCTGTAAGGTATAACCATTTCTGGCTGAGACCAGGGAGGGCAAAATGTCTTGGCTTCATCTTTCTTGGCATAATAAATGGCGTAATGATGCTAACTTAATGGAAGTGCTGCTCTCAGCCAGTCATGAATAAGTGAGATGTGAATATAAATGCTTCTCTATCTGAGTTTTTGCCACAAAATCTTCTGAATATAATCAAAATGTGCATCGAAATGCAACAATTAATGCACCCTCCGTTTCCTAAGCGATGGCACGACCCTTGCTACACCCACTGGACGAGCCAAAGTGGGAGGGGTAATTTCAGTTTGGTCGAACAGGAGGGCTCGAGACCAGAATTTAACATTTAAACTTGAAACATGTTTAATCACTGACAAGATGTGGACTAGTGTTAATCAAAGTGAAAGTTTGAAAAGGAAAGGTTTTATATCCCGGACACAATGAAAAACATTACGACTGGAAACTGTACCCCCAGTTGAGAATAGTAATGCCCACAGCGATGGAGAACACTTATCCTTGAGCTGAGAAAACCAGACCATCATTTCGAAATAGAGCTGCAGATTCGAGAAGCTCGTTCAAAATAGCTAGGTACACCCCATAAAGGGGTGGTTTCGAGTTTTGAGGGCAAATTTCGCCTCCTTCATATAGAAATCGTACGTTTGTTTTTCCAGGAGAACACACCATTTGACACAAAATTTGCATGTAAAGGGGTCGCCAGTAAGTACGTGGTCAAATCTGGCATAAGAAACAATATGAATGTTGGGTAAAGCCAGTCCAAAATAAACTGATTTGAACTTTTGTGTTTTGTAATTTATACCACTGCAGTAACATTACCTTTTTTTGACAACATCACACAATGTAATACGTTTTGAAACTGAATACTCCGACGTATTCTGTGTCTCCTTTGCTAAAAAATACGGTATGCCGATTACCATGTAAGGAGATGATGACGTCAAGACAGATTTGTAGTGCGTTTGGTCCTGGATGGTGCACGAAGTTTTGTCGAGGTAGCTTGTGTATTTGTTTCCTAAATGGGAGAGATTAGGGTCGATCTAAACGAAGGCCGAAGAATGTTATGATACTCTAAGCGAGCTGAACTCTAACGCGAATGGTTGGATAATTTGGAGGATGTGTTATTTGGCGGTCAGTATTGAATTTCAACTGCGTCACAAGTTTGCGAAATGAGTATTCCGTCGAACGGTCAACGAACGATGTTTTAGAAATCTGGAGACATGGCACATCGCATTTTTATTTTAGTATTTTATATTTTACAAAAGATTTAAGAAGCAATTATTTTGTCGAAAATTCTGAAAAAAATATAGGAAGATTTGATCGCGAACACATTTTCACTTGGGGTCAACTAGCCCTGCGTACGATGCTGTGTGTTCCGCTACAGCTAATCGCCCCGCTCACCACAGCCCTGCAAAGACCCGTACGTAGGGTCGGTGACTTCAAATCCATTTTGGGACTTCACGTAAAAAGCCAAATTACTGCCGAAATCAGCGTTCTTGGGCCCAAGTCGTATCCCAGCCTACCTCAGCTACTCGATCGCTTCCAAAAATGACAGTCTTTTATTCACTTCTCGTAAATAACCGTCGATGTCGGCAACTCTCTCGCTAGCCCTGCGTACGATGCTGTGTGTTAGCTGTAGCACATAGCATCGTACGCAGGGCTAGGGGTCAACCGGATGCGCTATTTTGCGGGTTGCGGGCATGAAAAAATGTGTGTTTTTTTATATCATTTCCGCCCTTCTCACACTTCAGATTAGTTCAACCGCCGATAAAAGCACAATTTCGAAATCGTTTTCAACGCCGTTTCAAATAATTTTATTGTGGTGAACACGATTATAGTCCTAGGAAACTTTTCAAAGTCACGCTGGATCAATAGCCCTGCGTACCCGGGGGGTAACTCCCATAGATGGCTATACGGGGAGGGTCCGCGCGAAAGGGGTCGTTTTTTTGCGCTGTTTGGTATCAGAAAGGGTATACTTTTCACGAGGTGTTGGTATGAGAAAGGGTCCGGTTTTAAACACAAACTGACATGTGTTAAAAAATAATGCTGTCAACACTGGAAACCCATGTATCTACATCCCAGATCTACCATCATATTTTCCTTTGTTGGCAAGACGCAGCAACTTACTCAAATGTCTCAAAAACGCAAATGCCGCACGATCGTTTCGATACAAATCAGATTACCTATCGTAAAGGGGTACATCAACCGCTGTACGTAATGTGTACATGTGCACCTCCTGTTGTAGGGGACTGCAGTATACCGTAAGTGAAGATCGATCATCCGTTTCACAAGTTTATTTCTCCCTCAAAGTTTCCAAATCGGCGGAAGTGCGCTGTATTGGCTTGGTCTCCATACAAGACGGATCGAAAACAATTCTTGACTGGTTTAGCTTCGAATAAGGAATGGAACTGAATTTCCATCAGCTTCTGCGCGATCCGCGATTGATCACGAGGGGGCAAGCAGCCCGGTGGTGGGGCAAGCAGTACCGCCGGTGAAATGTTCGTTGTTGAATGCTCCAAATAGTTCGTACGCAGTATAAGTTGCTCTTACTTTGAACATTGTTTTTGTGCTAAAACGATATGGTCATTTTATAAGTCCGGATTACAATTCAGTTTTCAAAAATAGCAATGGCCATTCGGCATTGCTGTCTTGACAAACAGAATATTCAGCATTTTAGTATGCAATAGCGCTGATCACTTAACGTCATTTTTCTTTCATTAATGTGCCAAAATTTGTCCGCATTTTCGGCAAGAACGATGAAATCAAAACCTGCTAGCGTCATAATGCATACAGAAAATCACACTAATTCATATGAATTTATGGCTCAGACTACAAGTTGCAACAACGACCGCGCATGCAGTAACACAATTTGTCCGATTTTCAGGCAGCGGTGTTCGAAGTCGCGCGCTAGCAGTAACAAACCTGACACCGAGATCAGCGCTATTAGAATTCGGGTAAAAGACTAGTTGATACACAAAATTCAGAATAAATAGCCTTTAAAGTTACTGCTAATGGAGCATTTGACTCAACAGAAATAGTGCTCAGGACTTGTATTTATTTGACACTTAAAAAGGAGGATTTGTACTCGAGGTGTTATGATTTGCTCAGCTACCCACTCTTCTTACTGCAAAATTCTAATTGTATGCACAGTCCCTCTATCCACTATTGATAGAGGGACTGTGTTGTATGGAAGAGAAAGTAGTTTCACCTTTTACCAAGATGTTTAGCATTTGTTTTCTGAGTGACATCTATACTTTGTTATACTCAGTAACTTTTGCAGTTTAATATGTGATATGTTCAGGTTTTGCAAGAACACCTTTTTGTTGTAAGCTTACCCCAACATTTCGAAATTATAGTGTTTCGTTGGTACTATATAGACTTTACTTCTCGGTAGACAAGCTTGACAGGTGCCGTCCAAGCTACGCTTCTCCAATTGTCTAAATGCCCTGGACTACTCTTTGGTCGTTGTGTCCTCCTGCCCTGTCTGTTGTATTTTTCTCTCTTGTCCTTTCCCGTATCATTTTAGAATGGGATTTTAAACTAAGTTTAAAGGTTGGTTTGATCATAAATATAAATTAAAGATAAAAATATACGTCCAATCGTAAACATCAATACAGGTCTCGATCTTAAATTTACGTGTTATAATTAATATACAACTGTCACTTAGACACGTTGCAAAATTGAACCCATTACGTGAAATTCTTAGGTTCCTTCATTAGGTGTTAATTCAAATATATTTGTTTTCTTCAAACTTTGTAAACATCCTCGTATACGTAAGTTGCATTTGTCGCAAATATGCTTTTTATTCATATTTGAGATCTTGTTATTTTAATTAATAGTTTTACTGGCACCTATGACCACCTAGTGCATAAATCTCCGTCAGAGACAATCTGTAGATCTTCGTAACACAACCAGTTGATTACTATCACACTGTACATGTTGTACATTATGTACTGGTATAGTGTTTATTGCCATTGTTTATTATGGAATTTTTGTTCAGACTCAGAGTCACCTAACTCTAAGTATGTTTATTGCATTTACACAAGTATAACCTTTGTTTCCACGCATTGTTTTCAGCGTGCTAATGAAGAGCATAAGAAACACTGCATTGTAAATGTAACAGATGATTTTTTCATACTTGTGACCCATAAACCGATGGGAAAGTTAGAGTTTATGCGATTGATCTGTGTTGTGTTTTTTTTCTGTGTTTGTTTTTTTTTTGCTGGCTGGCTGGTAGGTTTTTCAAAAATCCAAGGACGGCAAACAAAGAATTTTATTTACACGGCCTAGCTGTGGAAACGCAGCTATCTGTTGGCGGGGTAGCGTGAGTTGCTATGCGGGTCAAAGGTCAACCCCGCCACTCACATAGCAACTCACGCTACCCCGCCAAGAGATAGCTGCGTTTCCACAACTAGGTATCAGAAAGGGTAGGGTTTTTTGCTCAAAACTGGTATCACAACAGTTTGGGTTTCCATGTTCGTGCGGAGCCCCCCGTACTATTAGCCATGGAGTTACCCCCCCGGGCCTGCGTACGATGCTGTGTGTTCCCTACAGCTTAAATAGCCCCGCTCAGTGGTGAGGGGGCTATTTAAGCTGTAGCGGAACACACAGCATCGTACGCAGGGCTAGGGGTCAACTAGCCCTGCGTACGATGCTGTGTGTTCCGCTACAGCTAATTCGCCCCGCTCAACACACGGGGCTATTTAAGCTGTAGCGGAACACACAGAATCGTACGCAGGGCTAGCTGGATCAAATGCTCGAAGGGGGCATACCGGCATGGAGCGACTATCACACTGCAGGTGCAAGTCATACGTTCATGATATTAGGAGATAAATTATTGAGAGCTGCAGAACACAAACTCATCCAAAAATATTCCTATTAGATCGATTCCTGAAAATAAGGCAACGCACCGGCGTATTTTTCCCACTGAAATTCTCACGTAAAATGTTAGCAGAATGTCGTTCTCTGAGGTCGCGACCTCGCTTGAACCGAAACGGCAAAGTAAACTAAGTCCTTTGTTGTACGTCTTTTTCTTTTTAAAGATTTCATGAAAAATACACGGCATTTACAATACACATCACTTCTACGCTTTTTTAAGTCAAATCTTTCCTTATGCATTGCATTTAACAGGCATTGTTTAATTTTCTGTATGAGTTGCCCTGGAACCGAATTGTGAATGGATGCATTACAAAGAATTTACTTCCTATGGCCTGATACTAGAAATGTAACAATTTTCATTCCGCGATAAGTGGCGACATTTCCGAGGCGCGATTTTTTTTTGTCAGTCTGGTATTACGTATATTTCTCACTCACATCCATGGCAAGAAAGGAAAGTGATTCAGATCCCTAATTATTTGTAATGGCCAGGCAGCTCGGAATAAATAAATTGGTCCTCGGAATCGCCGCTTTTAGTTTAGCAGATTTTGATTTTTTCAGAAACATAACGTATTTTCACCCATTTGGTTTGGTCTGTTATAGCATCTTTAGTCCAAAAAATCAAGTTTACAGCATTGATGTTTTCAACAGCCTTCAAATATACAGTATTACGTTAAAATACACCATATAGTAGTGTTTCATTAATTTTAACCATCTTGACCTGATGGTGAAATATGGACTTCGCAGGAAAAGGGATACTGTACGATAGACCTGATCATCATTATTTATAATAGACACATTCTAAAGGTTTTATTTCTTATATACTAAATGCCATATTACATATATTAGAAATCTAGCCATAATTCTAAAAACCCGCAGCCCGTAGCCCGCAACCCGCACTTTAGCAGATACCGGGGTCAACATGGGGCCGCAGCCATGTTGCCTCAAAACTTATTTCTGTCTGCACTCAAAACTCAAAAATGTCGGATATGAACCTGAAAAATCGATGCAATTTCGTCAAAATTCGGCGAAATTTCAGCCTATAGACAAAATTTCATCTAGGTAAGGTAAATTTACTGAAATTTGATCGACAAATAATCCTGAGCTTGAACGTGACAGCTCGCCTTCTCCGGGAAGTCAACATCCAGCTGCCCATACACAGTTGCCCATATGGCCAGGTTTATGAGATTGTTTTCAAGCGAGCGAGCCAATAGAGCTAGAGGTCTGATTTTTGGTATATAGGAATAACTTAGCAATACAATTATTTTGACAAAATGTCACGTGACCTCAATGACCTTTGACCTCAAATAGATATATTTGTCCACAACTCAGTAACCACAAGTGCTACACCCTTCATATTTGGTATGATGGGACACCTTATGACACCACATATTGTACCTCATTAATTATGCGCATATCTAATTCTGAGCAAGCCAATAGAGCTGGATGTCCGATTTTTGGTATATAGGGATAACTATAGGGTAGAAATCTAATATGCCCATCTAAATATTAGACATCTACCATCGAGAACAAAAGAAATTTGCTGTAATTTGAATATTTAAGGAGTTTAAGCAATTTTCACTATAAGTAAAGAACCCCTGCCTCAATCTCCACAAAAGTTGCTAGACATATTTTGCCGTTGTCATGCCATTGCTTCGTTTAATAACCAGTTAATCAAATGCCTAATTGACAGGAGGAAATTCAAGACCATATTTGAATAGTAGTATATATTGTCCTCAAAATTACTCTATCACGGCCCAAGTACTCATTGCCTTCAGCAATACTGCCTTGTTTATTATATATTCATATTTTTTGTAAGAGTTACTAAAAATTATGTTACGTCTTTGTGCCCCAAATAAAACTTAGCAGGCAATGTGCTGCAATTCGGAAGGTTATATCTGATTGGCAGATTGTCATTATTCACAGCAACTTAAGGAGTCTGAAACTTGGGCAAAACTTCAATAAGAACAAAGAGTACTAGTTTCAACCAACCAATGGGCTCAAAGCTTCCGAGATGCTGCACATCGGCCCAATTTTTGACTCGGTCACAATTGTGTTACAAGACAGGAACATGCAAACAAAAGTATTATATGTGTTCATGGAGTAGGTAGGACATGCCATGAGACTCCCAGTTTCTTGTATTAAATTGATCCATCTACTTTCTGATGTTTTGCCAATCAGTGAATTACAGGAGGAGAGTAGTTTGGTCGTGGATTCGCTGCAGAAAGTTGGTGTTGTCGACCAAGAATTTGTGGGTGATCCAGTCATCTTGGAAATACACATCTATAAAGCAGACAGTTACCATGGTGAACCAACAGAATCAGAAGGTATGCAAATTAATTTCAGCTACAAAACATATTGAATACCTTTAGTTTAGCACCTTGCCTAAACTAGATGATTTTGATACAGTATATGAAATTTATTAGTATTTTTTATGCATGTTTGTAATAAAATGTTTGAAGTTCCATTTACATGTATTTATCAGTATAAAACTACCAATGCTATATTTGATAAAAATGATTCAAAAAAAGATCAGCAAATGGAATTATTCATATCAAAATGTATTGTTAAATAAATATTTTTTTTTCTATGGAAAAGACATAAGTTTCAAAGCCTGTATCTTCCTTCATTTGCCAGAGTTTCCTTGATTGAATTCTACTTTTTATAAACATTTGATTTTAACTCTACCACTGCCATTCCTGCCAACGGGTTTTCAACCATTTCAAAGGAAGATTACAGGGTCCTCACCCTCTACCCGTCTCCAAAAGAACAACCCTTACCAGGCACTTTGATTAAAGGCCCAGCGACTCTAACTTTCAATGGTTGTTTTGAGGTGAAGTACTACGAATTACGTCAAAATTAAGTTGTGGTGTCATTTTCTTGAAACTTTGCACAAATATTTTTGGAAGTTGTGCAAGTGCAAAAATAAAATAAAAATGGGGGTCACCAAGTTCGTTTCCATGGAACGGACGTTAAAATGGCGTCGTTAGAAATAAATAAAAATGATATAATCACTTAAACTAAAGAAAGCAATTATAAAACGCTTAGCAAATGAGTTAATTTTAATAAATACCAAGACTTAAGATCCATATCTATCGAATGTATAGTTTTCATGATGTTTGTAAAGAAATTTTTACACATAAGTAACGATTACAAAATGACGATATCGAAATTATATTGCTACATAATTTTCGAACTTTCTTCCTGTTGAATGGTGTCATTTTGACCTAACTTGGCGAATAAAATCCTGACATAATACCATTTAGTTTACACTTTTAATAAAAGGGTGTCACCACGCTACTTTTTACAATATCTCCAGGTGAATGGGTAATATGCGCCATGTAAATGGGAGAGGAAATGTTAATTTTTCGCTCAAATTGAATAAAAACCAGGCTTCTTAGGGTCAAAATATGACAAGGTTACAGGTCACATGTATTTCTAAGAGACTGGGTCAAAAAATTAGGTAAAAGCGCAATTTCAACAATGACAGGTGATGTTAAATACATGCGCTACAAAGTAACCCATTTGCGACAGGCTGGAGTTGAATCTGCGCAGAAACGTTCTAACGAGTGTGGGCGTCCGAATTCGTCGCCCTTTACCTTAAGTGTTAGTTGCATAAGTCACAAACAGTCCAGTTCTTCTTCCCACACAATGTTTTGAACTACCCTGCACTCTGCTTTGTCAACGTTGATCGTGTGCGCCTAGTCCGTCTGCCTTGCATTGTCAGTGTTCATAGGTTGAAGTCAGGTTCACCCTTGAATGCAGTTCTCAACGATAATAGCCCACATCACACATGACACGCTATACATGCATGAACCATAAACTATGCTGACTATGTCTCCCCCCACCCCCCCTCAACTCCTGATGCATCCCCTCAGATGACTTTATAAGAGCACTCCATGGGATTTTATGTGCAGATGGGGTAATGTACACATGAAAGTAAATCCTAGAATGTGACAGTAGAAAGATTTTGTCGTCATCACCCACACACTCTGTCTGACACCATTTAGCACTTCTACTGTGCACATATTTGTCATTGCAGTGGCCAATACAGCTGTAACCATAGAAACTTGTTCAATTGACGTGTCTGGGAAATTACTTTTGGCGGGGACATTTTTACACATTTGTGAAAGTAGAGTTATTTCATCACCATTCAGAGATTCACAGAGACAGGGATCTCATATGATATCCATCTACCTTTAAAACATCTTGCCAATTTTTGATGAAGTGTAAAAAAAAAAAACAGAACAGTGAACACGTACTGTACACACATTGATGTGAGTTGCTGACTCTTGATTGGCTAGGCATTTTACTTTCCCTGTGTTTCAGAATGACTCATATACTTTCGAACAGACTAGACATCAATCTCACAATTCACCTTCAGTCCCAGACAGAGACCCCCAAGCTCCCACAGTTCCCTGCCTACCACCACTGAACAAGGTGACTTAAGTGTACTCATTTCATATATTCCTCTCTTGTGGTTACACTGTGCACAAACAATTGGTAAAGGTGATTATCTGTGCAAATACAATAAAGTCTGGAACTTGGAAGTGAGATTGAGCACTGAAGGAGAAAAACAGATTCTGTATTGAAAACTTGTCTTTCTTTGCCAAAGGCATTGGACATTACCTAACCTTCACGTACATTCCTGCCCTTGTTCTAATATTAAAAATTTTCTTTCTTTGGACATCATTTTCTTTCCTCCTCTTCAAGAAATGAAGCCCCAGTGGTTCAACGTTGATGAGATTCCTTTTGATAAAATGTGGTTGGATGACCAATACTGGTTTCCGTACATGCTGAAGGGAAGCTGTTTCTATGCCTACTATCTCTTCGAAGGTTTCCATAAGATCCTAAAGGAAAAACTGCTGGAAGTGACGTCGGAGGAAGTAAGGAGTCATCTGGAAAAGTGGAGGCGATGAGGAAGGATATTTTGATTCATACATGAACTTTTACAATATCTGTATTTCAGCCAATATGGGGAAATTCAGATTTTCTTGTAGCTGCATAAGGTAATATGCACCTCAAAAGTTAGATCACTTTTGCTCAAACTTTCCCCAATGAAACTTGCAATAATTCTCTCACCAAATCAAAACATATCAGGGGTCACTATGCAAAATTTGGTAGTAGGGAAACAAGTTTACTGGCATTTATCGATGTTTTAAATTCAAAATGGCTGCCATCACTCTGTTAACTCAATGGGGAAAATAAAATTTTCGAAAAACTAAGATAGAGAAATTGTTTATCACTCGAAGAGCTTTAAAATGAGCCCCCACAAGTGATAGTTTATAAAACTTTGAAAGTCTGAAAATCTATCTGTCCTCAAGGTGCATTCTAGCATAAAGAAAGTGTCAGTCTGTCACTTTGAGTGTGACATACTTTGAACGTGACCTGAGAGGAATCCAGTCCTTATCAGCAGAAAAATATTGACTTTGTCTGAGGTGGTAGCGGTTGCAAATCAATACTTTGTGCGATACCGATGAAGAAGAGAATTCAGCTATACCTTGAGATTTGCAAGAAATGGTAAATTTGTGAATAAATACCCTCATCAAGAACTGCTGTATTGAAAAGTGACATTATCAGTATCAGTTTTTTTCACAAGAACATAAATCAAATTTGTAACATAGTAAAGACTGATGTCAATTTCATAGTTGTCAATTTCATGATATGGTTTGGTTTTTTTGGTAATTCTGTTCTCCCATTAGAGACGTCACCTACAAATCCTTATATTGAACATTTCTCCCAAAAATCACTCTTGCTAAAAATTACCCATCATGTTTCTAATTAACCTGGTCACCCCTATTCCCAGTAATCAAGTCCATGCTCACCATTGAGAAAAATGGGCTTGGACCAAACCATGGTGGTGAAAGGGTTTAACTCAAAAGTGCTACCGGTACTAAGATTAAATAAGACTGAAAGTCAGGTAGAGTTCACGTAAATTTTATTTCAGCTTGAAACAAAGAATTGAATATGTACATTGAGATATACATGAATGCTGGACACAAAAAGGAGATATACATAGGAAATTCAAGATGAATCAAAGCATTGTTTGAAAGAAATACGTGAAAATAGTCTTGTAATCAATAATAGGTTTACACTCAACCTTTCAAAATTGAGTTTGGTGTGTCAAGTGATGTTTTTAAAGGTTGGCACTCCCCAGATTGCAAACTTTGTGACTGGTGTTTTCAGACAAGGAAAGATTTTATTTTTTTTAATTCTATACACTTTATGAGTGACAAAAACCAAACTGCCAAAAATATTTGAATGATCTTTGTCTCAGTCTCAAAAATGTTTCTTTTTATATGTCACAATTATTGATACCAGCAAAGTTGACTGGTTTTCAAGGCAATAGATATTCTGTGTTGTTACCATGGTTTCTGGAAATGACACTGGACATGGTTGTCAGTCATGTGCAAAACTGTGCTCCATGTTTTGAGCAGTGTTGTAAGTTTACCAGGCCTGAACAACAAAGCCGTACCATTACTTCAGGGGAGGTAAAGATTTTTCACATTTAAAAAGATGTGGTCACATGCCATTAGTAGCTTTTATATGGAAATATGCCAGTATTGTTTGATCATCACAGAAACACAACTCAAGAATGCAGTTATATACAATATATACATTAAATGTTTAAAACAGATTTGCCCATCACATTGACTGTGCATGCATCAATGTCAATGAAATGATGGCTAAAAATAAAGTTAAACTCTCTGCAATGCATAATTTTGGGCTTGGTGTCACTTCATTTGTAGCACTGTGTGAGTTGGTTGTTGCATGCTGACTGTCTGTGTGTTGTGTTCATTTCTTTGTCGACGTTCTGACTTCACTAGGTGCATGCCCCCCCCCCCCACCACTTTGCAAATGCAGATAGCCATGTCTACCTCCACCATGTGCTAGTGCACTCCAACTTTTGAAGAGAGTACATTGGAACAAACCATTTTGAGAGAATGTAGGGGGGAAGCCAGAAAGGAGATAGGAATGAACCATTTTGAGAGAATGTAGGGGAAGTGAGAAAGGAGATAGAAATAATCCAATCTGTAAGCACAAAAGACATCATACATAAAAATTTATGTTTAAAAGAAATTGATCTCCATTTTCAGTTTTCTCGCTTTCAGTTTCAACATAATTGTGTTACTCTGAGGGATCTCAATATGTTTAGGAAAGAACTTGACATGTTTGGACCGGACTTTACCCATACTTAAAATTTAAGAAATTGCACACAACCATGAATTTGAATACTCCTTTTTCATCATCAGCCCGAAGGCAACAAAGCTTTGATTCTGACTAATGAATGGACATCAGATACTTTGTCAAATTCCATCCATGACATTTTAAGGGCACCTCATTGATGCCGGGATCATTAGACACACACTTACTGTCACTGTAATATGACACTAATGAAAATAATATATGTTAAAATTATTGTTTTAGAAACACATTACTAGTTCTCTGTCATCTATCTTTCATGAAAATGAGTTGCAGGTTTTAGTACATTTCGTGATATGAACGCTTGAAACTACCCGTGTCAAACTTGTTTATCTTACATCACAGAGGGCGCTGTGCAAAAAGAGATTCCTCATGCGCATGTCACGCAAATACTACGACATTCTCAATTCGTTTAAATTTACTTTTAAATATATTATTACATGAATATAATCAATATGTTAGATACTAGTAAAATTTGTCAAAATTCTACTTTTGTAAATGCGTTACTGAAAATTATGAGGATAAGCTAGGATTTTACCAATCAAAGGTATATTTGACATAATTTATGCAAAAGATACGCTGTTAACAAGGCGAGCCACTATTGCTAAAGATTTCTGTGAACTACTTTTTTCAGCATTCTGTTCGGTAACCAGTCGTCGTTCCTTGTTCCCGTATAAACTCTTTCATTCCTGGAGTGTACAGATTTGCAAGAGATGTATCAGATCGTTACGCCACGTGCCATCCAACCAGACAGCCTGGTTTATTGTCCATGACTCCACAGGTCAAACAAGTCTGTAGAGGGAGGGAGGGAGAAGAAAAAACAAAGTATTACTTGGATTGGTCGTTGGTGGCGCAATTATGATATTTCCTAACCGTATACTAGAGGAGGATATTGCACTTTGCAATTAGAATCAAAAATTTCTACTCCGCCAAACTGATAATGATACATCGCAAAACGCATCAAGTAGGTTCGAATAACTTAAATAATTTCTCTTTTGTATAGTATTTCATTTTAGTCATGATCAATCATGTAGAAGACCCGTTAAAGAGCCTGGAATTATCCAAGTTTAGTGCCTATGACTAACTCAGATCAAAGTTACTTCGTTTTAGCCCCAGTCTCAGTACAGACTTTCCCTTTGAAGCAAACACGATAACAGAATCCGAACGATAAAAACGGAACCTAGAATAAAAATATACTTACTCCCTAAGTGGTGTAATTATCAATCAGATCAGCATGGGGGAAGGAAAAACAGAAATAATATTAGTATAAGGCAACATCAAGGCACGAAATGGGTATGCGCATGCTCACATGGCGGCGAAGACAATGAAGTTATAATTCTATAAATTCGTCGTCTATACGGACGTGCACATTGTCTTGCGTACATGAGCGAATAACTGGTGAACGGATGTTTTATAGTCATTAAATATTTTCTCGATTATCTAATACTCTTGTTCGTGTAAATGTCATCAGTTGCAGCCGGTGAACTATTTTGTAAGCCAACTGAATATTTGCAAAATATTTAAACGCGGATTCTGTAACAAACTTATGGCACAAAATGCTTTGGTGATCACAAGACATTCAATGGTGGACGGTTTTTTTTTCATTTTATTACACTTACCCCCTGTCCGTTCAGTTCGTTGTTTAAAACATGGAAGAGAAAATAAAAACATGAAAATTAGTAATGAGAGCACGGACAGTGTCACACTAGCAAAGTGCGAGTGTCAGTGAGAATGGACAGACAGTGAATAACCTCCGACGGACCACAGAATCATTTGTGTGACGGGCGCCCTCTTATCAATCTTCGGGTATCGCTTTTGTCTTTTCGGTCATTGATCGTTTTCCGGCAAGTTGTTCCCGCCCTCAGGGAACAATATTTTCTGTTGCTAGGATTAGCCCGCTAATCCAGCGCCCCGTTTGATCTGAGTCTATCTTACAGGGCATAAACAGCGGGGGCCTGTGACGTATTACCGCCCGAAAGGAACGGAAAATAGACAGGATTACGGAGGCCACTCGTAAAAATCGTGAAAAGTTAAAAATTGGTCTCCATAGAGGGGAAGTAAGCACTCGATTTCGGGACAACTTAATCCAATGAAGTATACTTACAAAGAGTTGTAACTGGCATAGTGGTGGTACAGCACGGAACAATTTTCGATGAGGAGAAAATAAATGAAAGATAAGTCAATAACTTTATATGCATACACACATGTGAATTTTCAGCACTCTTTCGGCATGACATGCAGACACTTCACGAGTTACCGAATGTTTGTACATTGTCGCCGATTTTTGATCCGTCGGCATACGTAGGAACACATAAATTTTCTTCAAGTCGCTGAAATGCTTGAAAATATCAAAAGGTACAGAGAAACGTGCAAACATTTCACATGAAGCAACTGTATGTTCACGATGTCGGGGTGGGGCACGTTGAAATTTACATCGATACCTTAGTAGCCTGTCAATTTCCAGGCGGACAGTGATAAGAAACAGACCTCATGTCAGTTTTTCTGAAACTGTAATGAGCCATTGGTTGGGGGGCCTTATTTATCTAAGGTTAGCCTCAGAGAGAAATCGACCACATTACAGGGAGCTCCATATCTACCCCGTAGTGTTCATTTCATGACGGCAATGACAGCAAATTACTATACCATCCAGCGATCACTTTTTGTCATTGCAAGCGTTACAACAGGCCTTTGAATCTATGTGATGTTGATCCATTTATTAAACTTTTAAGCGGGCGGTTAAGTTTTCAAAGAGGGCGACATGTTGATAACAGACAAAAGAATAGTGTGATACTTACTATCTGTCGGATATGAAATGGACACGCGATGCCATCATAACAGTAAGTTCGATGGGAAAAAGAGAAAGGAAAGGTCGTTAGTATGTAAAAAAACACACCTTGTAAACTCTGAAATCAACAAGATAGCCATTGTCTTGTTAAATGGATAAATTTTGCCAAAACTAAGCACTATTGCATGCCGGCCAGTAAGTTTTCGAGTCTGACGACCTGTTGAAAACGCCCAACACTACAGGATGTTTTTACTTGTCTTGTACAGACAAAATAGAGGAAAGAAACTGTTTAGCGGCCATTAATGTCTGTTGTCTACTGGAATATCTTATGCTTAACTTGTTTCCTTCGTTTCTGTAATTCTTTTAATTTTATAGAACCGTGTGACGTAAGTATCCACCCCGTTTTCGTGTTTCCCGGATATTACAACCGGCTTTTATATTTGACATCACGCTCCTTAGAATTAAAAGTGAGAATTCCATATAGTGAAACAATGTTTATCAATTTGTCCTTTATTAGTTTTTGCATAATTTTTGTGTCTCTAGCCAAATCACGATGCACTCTCTCTCTCTCTCTCTCTCTCTCTCTCTCTCTCTCTCTCTCTCTCTCTCTCTCTCTCTCTCTCTCTCTCTCTCTCTCTCTCTCTCTCTCTCTCTCTCTCTCTCTCATATCACCAAATTCACAAATTTCATATTATGTGAAAGTCATACTCACCGGCTGATGAAATACACACATCGAACACGGTTCAAGAGGGAGAGAAAGAAAGAAAGAAAGAATGTTGTTAATGTTGATTTGTACTATCATTTAGTTACCCATGTAATGCTTTGAAACTAGGTCACACAATTTCCAAATGAATAATGTGACTTAAATTGGTTAATCTATCGACTTCGGTTAATCCAACATTGTAAGAACTACGCATTTTTCTTGCAGGTATCAATGGAGTTCAGGGGAGAGGTGTTTGAATCTTGGACACCTGCCAACTTGAACGTACGATGGTTTTTTCGATTCGGACAAAATTAACATGGTACTGCTCGAGATACGGTGGCCATCCAACGGCTTTCATTAATGAAGAAACATACATTGTTATTATCGACTAATAAGGTACTTATACTGCTACATTCAGGTTGAAACACGACAACCAAAGATTGCTGGTAATTAATCGTCTCGCCATGATTTGCCGTCGATATAACAAAGAACGCTATTTAATTTACACTACGAGGCGATGCTGTAAAATGAAATTAAGGTCTGGATATCTTACAAAAATTCTTTTCGAAATTTTAAATGAGCTTTCCAGTCGTTATTGATGATTTGCAACACCGTAAATCCAATCCGAACTTTCTGTTGTGAACTGAAATGACCTTTTGACCCCATGACCTTACGATAACGATTGCTCTGTTTGAGTCACTGCAGGTAATGATAGTGATTTTCGTTATTTACCCCGTCGTACGCAATCTGTTAAAAATCACTTAGCCATTACATTGTGGTCCGTCTTAGCGGCCTGTGAACCACGTGACTATTATTTCACCGTAAAGGGTTACAGAGATTAATCTTATTCCTGTAATAGGGGTTACTTGCGTTTCGTAACCCCAAGCTCTGGTAGCTGGGGACTCCTCATCTTCCATTGGTAAAACCACGTGACCGATACTGTTTTTCAGAAAGCCCAATGCAGTAAAAAACACAAAATAGAGAATGTTTACTTTTTATGCGCGCTTAGGCTCGTAGCAACGCATACCGAATCTACAAAGGGAAGACGCACAAGCTACACCAGAAGCGCTCGTTTCCATGGTAACGAGTAAACAAATCCGCGTCCGCACTGTTTGCAATGGGACCGTCTTAAAACTCCCCCGGTGGTTTGTTTTTTATTGAGAAGTGCTCAAAACTGTTTGCTCAGGAGTTTTGAGAGTGGCGATTGTTCCGGAACAAAAAGTTGGAGTGATGCTTTTGTCGCGTTTCTTTCGGAAAGGGAATGTTTGACGAGCAATACAACCGAATGCATGGTTAAACCATGCTTCTCCGTGCCGCACAACACTTGTAATAATCGTCTTGAGAGAGCGGGCAGGGGTGTTTTTGTTCAACTTCTGAAAGAAACGTTTTCCGCGGAGGGGTCCTCCTTTGGAAGTAAATAAACTAAACACATTGGAGAGTAAACATGAGTGAAACTGGAAACTTCGTAGAGGCAAATATTTACACTGAGAAAGACGCTATAGCTTGAGAGTGTGCTTTTCGTCAAGAAAGTGAATAAAATGTGTTTCGACCGTGAAGGCAATACCACCATAATTCGAATGTAGAACCTTAGGCTTATAAACAGCCAGTATTTGAACAGCGGCGAATATTTTCTTATTGCCACCAGGGTTCCGTTCACGGCGTTTTTATAACGCACTGGAATATCCAGAATTTTGATTTGTACAAAACAATTGACCTTTCTGAGCACAGAGAAAATATCGACTACAACGAAACTGCATGAGGTTTACTTCATGTTTTCTCGATGAAAATCAAACATGGTGCATGGAGTTTTAGTCGATATTTATTTTCTTTTCCGTTTATTGACATGTATAATCGATTATGCGGTGAACAAAACTCAGTCAGTGATCATCAAGATGGTGTTCATTGCATTGCAATATATTGTCCTCTGAAAATATCCTTTCGTTCTTTCAAGAGCAGTTTATATCGCAGAGACAGACAAACAGACAGACAGACAGACATAGAGACATACACAGAGACAGATACATAGAGACAGGTAGACGGACAGACAGACAGAAACGTAGACAATATGTAATATGTGAGATGATTTTCTCTAAACTGTGTCTCGTTTACTTGAAAGAATGGTCTTGCCGTGTTTATGTGAACAGTCGCTACAGGTTTGACAGAACACGTGCCAGAGAGGGAAGAGCGTTTGCGTGGAGTCATAGCCTCTCTCTGTGACTCTCTCTCTCTCTCTCTCTCTCTCTCTCTCTCTCTCTCTCTGACATTTATCTCTCTAAACCGTTACGACTTTCACACACACGCAACATCACCAACACTTTGATTCCCAAGCCTGAAATATGTTTGCCATTTTATTGAAAACTTCTCCTGGTCAGTTGCCATGGTGATCGTGACCATATCCAAGCCATTTTTATGCCACAAAAGTCACTCACAGTACACAAGCCCTGGAAAGTGTGGCGTCTACATTGTCTGGGTGTACCAGCGGTTGTTAGGGTTGACTTGGTCATGAAAAAAAACTTGCAACGAAGTGGACAGCCCCCCCCCCCCCCCGAGCTCGCTGCTGCAAGTTTACGAGCAAAGATCGCACCGTCTACTTCTTTGAAATATACACCGAAACCAACTGGCATTTGCCAGTTTCCCGATGAACTTAAATTTCAGAAATAATTTGTAATCAATGCACAAAAAGAAGTTGGACGAGGAGACGAATGGATGGTGAGAATGGTGATAGCCGAACTACTGATTCAAGTTTCAACTTCAGTCAGAAAATTGAAAGTTTAACACAGGTTACTTTTATGCCTCTTGCAGCCGGTACAAGAATTATTCTCATTTATAGAAGACTTCTATAATCATTAATGTAATATTGAGACGAGACTATGGCAGAGGTGGCCTCGTTTGAAACCTACTTTCCGGGCTTTTTTCTTGTTACCGATATTTTTAGGGCTTGCCTGTTATAAGTTCCATGGTGATACACAGTGAAGTGTGCTAAACTTGGCTATCGGCACGTAAACTTAAAGCTTTCATTCCTTAACAAAACTGTTTAAGGCAAAGCGTGTACAGTCTTTTTTATGATGTTGTCATCGCAGTCGCGTCACTTCTTATAACATCCTCTTTTGAATGAGAAAAACAGCTGTGGAATCGATTTGAGGTTTTATAGCGTGTACCTTTGCATAAGTGTCTCAAGTATGAAACCCTAAGATCGATGACATGGGGTCACTTCGATGCTTAAGCAAAGCATACGGTTTGTAAAAGGACAGCGATAAGGTCGACTTGTATGAGGAATTGACGTCTGTTCTTAATTTCAGCTCATCTGACAACATCTCCTTGATCTCAGTTTTCCCGTTCTTTCGTGTTTTTAAAAATTAATGTTTTTTATCTGTACAATGGTCACAAGCACGTCCACGATTGTGTGTCCTCTGAGACAAGTTTACTGTCACATTCACGTACTGACTTGTCAGTCCTGTTGCTACTGACATTTCGTCCCGACCCATGCCAGACGTCACAGTCGTAATTTTGCAATCATAAGTTGTCAAACGATGTTTACAAAGGATATAACCGCAATTGTGAGAGGATTTAGTCACTGAAAGCGCCAGTAGCTCTCACTTTTGATGATTTTTTCCCTTTTTTGTTTTCTTTGTCAATGATTGTAAGTTATTGTTCCACTCCGCACAGCATGTTGAAACACATATCACGTATGTACCTTGTCAGGACAGAGAGCGTCTATGCCTATAAAATGCACCGTTGTTGTTGTTAAAATTTGAATTAAAGTCCGGACCAAAATTCACTTGTCAACAACAACAATTCAGTCCACGTAAAGGTTTATTTTACAAGCTCATCACTGTGTATCTCAACATGCTTTTGGGAGTAGAACAGGAAACTGTAGTTGATGTGAAAAAAATGGTGAAAAAACCATCAAAGGTTACAGCTACACTGGTCCTTTAATACGTATTGATTTGTCATTAATGAAATACAATGTAACTTACCCCCTTGTGCCAGGAACATGCCTTTTCGTGGTTTTTACTTTGTTTGAATTTCTTCCTACATCTTCTGCATTGCAGGGGATGGTCCTCGGTCCTGGATGGAGAAGGTGCTGGTAGACGGCCGACGCTACGGGCACTGTTCGTCGTCCTGAGCGGCAACATGTCCAGAGTCGATCGCACACCGGGCAAGGTAAACGCGCTCTGCGTCCGCGAGATGCCGGATTCCCCGTTGGTAATCGGTAATATTTCCCCTCTGCTGTGTCCGCTCATCGATAGACTGTCCTGGCTACCGTTCACCGAGATGGAGCGGAGCTCGTACCTGGCTCTTTCGACCCGCTCTATCTCGCGATCGTTGGCGAACCTGTCGATCTTCACCTCCTTCTGGTGATTGCGAATGTCCTTCCTTGTCTCAATGACGCTCCTCACCTTTTCGTTGGCCAGTTTTTTGTCCATGCACTTTCTCTTCTTCTGATGGGTGAACAGCATACAGTGGTAGGTTTTGAACCCACACGCCTCGCAGACCTCCCAGCGGTAGTCGCACTCCTCAAGGTGTTCCTTCATGTCTTTGCGGAGCATCCGAAACTTGCAGCCGCGTAGCGAGTAAGGACAGTTGACATAGGTGAGTTCGCACTCTCTCTCTAAGTGCCCGGGCAAGTCTTTGAGTTTACACGTAGCTCCGCATTTCTGGTTGCAGACTATCTCGAGCGACAGCAGCTTATCCTGCAACAGCAGCGACGGTTTTGACAGGTTTTCTCTCAGGGGCTCGTCGCAGACCGGGCAGAAACGGGAGCTCTCCGATCGAAGACGTTTCCGGATACAGACGGAACAGTAGGTGTGCAAACAGTTCGGAATGTTGGAGACGGGATCCAGGTACACACAGCGGCAGATCGGACACAGTAGCTCGGAATCTACACTGCCGACAAACTGATTCACTTCGAGACCCATGATCGC